>NC_138921.1:2216247-2383715 GCF_965231255.1 Vanellus vanellus
GGGGGGTCATGGGGAACTATGGGGTGGACACGGGGGACCCAAGGGGGCCCATGGGGAGCTATGGGGGCGGGGGGGGGGGGCTATGGGGGCTGAGGGGGGTCATGGGGAGCTATGGGGGGACCATGGGGCACCCAAGGGGGGCCATGAGGAGCTGGGGGGGGGGGGGCAAGGGGGGCATGGGGGGGTACGGGGTGGTGATGTGTGGCCCCAGGGTGATCGGGCAGCCTGGGGGGGGGGGGCGGAATGGGGGCTGGTGGGGTCATGGGGAGATATGGGGGGGCCGTGGGGCACCCAAAGTAGCCCAGGGGAGCGCGGGGGGGGGAGGGGGGGGCAAGAGGGGCCATGGGGCATCCAAGGGAGCCCGGGGGGGGGCTGAGGAAGCCATGGGGAGCTGGGGGGGGGGGGGTATGGGGGGGCCCAAGGGGGCTCAGGGCTCCATGGGGACCTATAGGACACAAGGGGGGGGGAGCCTTGAGGAGCCGGCGGGGGGGTGTCATTATGGGATGTACGGGTGAATTGTGGGGGGGGGGGTGGTGATAGGGGTCTTGGGGAGGTCGGGTCGGGAAGGGGGGGGGGGGGGTGTCCCCCCGCCCTGAGTGAAGCCCCTGCCCAGCCCTGCCGTGCCGTGCCGCGGGTGCACGCCTTCGGGAAGGGGGGGCAGGCGCTGCGGAGGGACCCCCGCGCCCCCCCCGCCATGCGGGGCTGGCTGCACAAGCAGGTGGGGCGGGGGGGGGGGCTGGGGGGGTCCGGGAGGGGGGGGGGGTTGTGGGGTGGGGAGGCCGAAGGGGGGGGGTGTATGCGGCTTGGGGGGGGGGGGGGGCTGGGGGGGGGTTATGGGTTTTGGGGGGTCTGGAGGGGTGCTGGGGGGGTTATGGGGGTTGGGGGGTGCTGGGGGGGCTATGGGGGTTGGGGGGTCTGGAGGGGTGCTGGGGGGGTTATGGGGTTTGGGGGGGTCTGGGGTGGGAGGGTGCTGGGGGGGCTATGGGGGTTGGGGGGTCTGGAGGGGTGCTGGGGGGGTTATGGGGGTTGGGGGGGTCTGGGGGGTGTGCTGGGGGGGCTATGGGGTTTGGGGGGTCTGGAGGGGTGCTGGAGGGGTTATGGGGGTTGGGGGGTGCTGGGGGGGCTATGGGGGTTGGGGGGTCTGGAGGGGTGCTGGGGGGGTTATGGGGTTTGGGGGGGTCTGGGGTGGGAGGGTGCTGGGGGGGCTATGGGGGTTGGGGGGTCTGGAGGGGTGCTGGGGGGGTTATGGGGGTTGGGGGGGTCTGGGGGGTGTGCTGGGGGGGCTATGGGGTTTGGGGGGTCTGGAGGGGTGCTGGAGGGGTTATGGGGGTTGGGGGGTGCTGGGGGGGCTATGGGGGTTGGGGGGTCTGGAGGGGTGCTGGGGGGGTTATGGGGTTTGGGGGGGTCTGGGGTGGGAGGGTGCTGGGGGGGCTATGGGGGTTGGGGGGTCTGGAGGGGTGCTGGAGGGGTTATGGGGTTTGGGGGGTGCTGGGGGGGCATGGGGTTTGGGGGGTCTGGAGGGGTGCTGGGGGGGTTATGGGGTTTGGGGGGGTCTCGGGTGGGAGGGTGCTGGGGGGGTTATGGGGTTTGGGGGGTCTGGAGGTGTGCTGGAGGGGTTATGGGTTTTGGGGGGGTCTCGGGTGGGGGGGTGCTGGGGGGGTTAGGGGTTTTGGGGGGATATGGGGGGTGTGCTGGGGGGGCTATGGCGTTTAGGGGGTCTGGGGTGGTGGGGTGCTGGGGGGGTTATGGGGGTTGGGGGTCTGGAGGGGTGCTGGGGGAGTTATGGGGTTTGGGGGGGGCTATGGGGTTTGGGGGTGTGGAGGGTGGTGCTGGGGGGGCTATGGAGTTTGGGGGGTCTAGGGTGCTGGGGGGCTGATGGAGGGGTTATGGGGTTTGGGGGAGTCTAGGGGGTGTGATGGGGGGCTATGGGGTTTGGGCGGGTCTGTGATGGGGGAGCCCAGGGGGGTTTGGGGGATCAGAAGGGTTGGGGGGTGTGGGGCAGCAGGGGGTGCCGGGGGGTGTGTGTGATGGGCTGAGGGTCGTCCCCCCCCCCCCCCCCAGGACAGCTCTGGGCTGCGGCTGTGGAAGCGCCGCTGGTTTGTACTGGTCGATCTCTGCCTCTACTACTACCGGGGTGAGGGGGGGTCGGGGTCGGGGGGGCAGGGGGGTTAGGGGGGACAGGATACCCTGGGGGCATGGGGACCGGGGGGGGGGGGGGGGGGGAGGTTGGGTGACCTGGGGTCCCTGGGGTGGTTGGGGGTCTCTTGGGGGTGGGGCAGGGATGCCGGAGGGATCGGGGATCACTGGGGTTTGGGGGTCCCTAGAGGGGGGATTCTGGGGGGTTGGGGGGTCCTGGAGCAGTTGGGGGTCCCTGGAGGGCAGGGGGGATCCTGGGGGGATTGGGGGGATTGGGAGGTCGCTGGGGTTTGGGGGTCCCTGGGGGGAGGGAGCCTGTAGGAATCGGGGGGGTCCTGGAGCAGTTGGGGGTCCCTGGGGGGTCAGGGATCCCAGGGAATTGGGGGGTTCTGGAGCAGTTGGGGGTCCCTAGGGGTTCAAGGGGTCCGGGGGGGGGGGGGAGTACTCTGGGGGTCCCCGGGAGGTTTGGGGGCCACCCAGAGGTGGTCCCCGCCTTCCCCCCGATGATGCCGGGGGTCTGTAGGAGGGGAGGGCTCAGGGTGCCGGGGGGTGGGTAGGGGGTGTCCTTGGGGAGAATACGTCCCATCCCGTGTGTGTCCCCCCCCCATCCCTGAGACCCCCTCTGCCCCCCAGACAGCAGCGAGCGGCGAGTGCGGGGCGGCCTCCCCTTACCCGGCTACGAGATCCGCATCCTGCCCCCCGCCCCCCGTGCCCCCGCTTCCTCTTCACGGTCAGGCAGCGGCCCCCGAATCTGGGGGTCCGCCTTGGCTGGGGTGGGGGTGGGGGGGGGGGGAGAGGATATGGATGGGACACACAAGGCCTGGATGTCTGGGTCCCCTCCACCATGCCCCCCCCCCCCCCCATCCCCAGGCCGAGCATCCCGGGATGCGAACGTACTGCCTGGGGGCCGAGACCCCCGAAGAGCTGAACGCGTGGGTCTGCGCCCTACGGCGGGGCGCATCGCCCCTCCCCGGGTGAGCGGGGGTATGGGGGGGCACGGAGGGGAGGGGGTGTCACCGGGGGGGCTTGGGTCCTTGGGAACCTGGGTAGTGGGGGGGTTGGGGGATGCCGGGGGGCAGGAGGTGATTAGGGGCTTTTAGGGGGGGGTCAGAGAGGGTTTTTGGGGGGGGGGTTGGGGGGCAGTTAATGCTTTAACTGCTGGTTTGTGTTATCCCCCCCCCCCAGTTCCCCCCGCTCCCTCTCGCTGCAGGCGCCCCAGGACCCCCCCTCGCCCCCACTGCCTGCCCACCCCCCCGACTGGCGCTCCCTGTGCCCCCCTACACCCCCTCCTCGCCGCCCCCCGGTCCCACCACTGCCCCCCAGCAAGGTGAGCTCAGTGGCGGGGGGGGGGGTCCTCCCTGGGTGACCCCTAAACCAGTCTCCTTCCCCCCATCCTGCAGCATTTGGGGTCTGGGGGGGAGTGGGGGGTGGAGTAGGTTCCCCTGACCCCCAGGTTGACTCCAGGTGCCCCCCAAGTGTCTCTGACACCCCCTGCCCTGGGGTCCCGTAGGTGCTGGGTGCCCCATGGGTGCCAGTGGGTGCCATGGTGCCCCCAGGAGCTGCAGCTGAGCGGTCTGGTCAGGGTGGCGCCCCCGTACCCCGGGGACCCCCATGCCCCACTGGGGGAGATTTGGGGGGCCCTATTACCCCCCCGCCCCAACATGTACCCAAACACCCCAGGGCAGGGTACCCCACGGGGCTATGGGGCAGGCCTGGGGGGCTATAGGGCAAAAAGGGCTATGGGGCAGGCTCGGGGGGCAATGGGGCAGGAGGGGCTATGGGGGAGGCCTTGAAGGCTATGGGGCAGGAGGGGCTATGGGGCAGGCTGGGGGGGCTATGGGGCAGACTTGGGGGGCTATGGGGGAGGCCTTGAAGGCTATGGGGCATGAGGGGCTATGGGGCAGGCTGGGGGGGGTATGGGGTGGGAGAAGCTATGGAGAAGAGGGGGGGGGGCTATGGGGCATACCAGGGGGGCTATGGGGCAGGAGGGGCTATGGGGCAGACTGGGGGGCTATGGGGCGGGAGGGGCTCTGGGGGGAAGCCGTGGGGCAGGAGGGAGCAGCGGGCGCTCTGTGCCCTCACCGCGGGCGCCCCCACCCCAGGAGGAGGCCCCGGCCCGGGGGGGCCCCCGCGGGACAGAGGACACCCGTGGGGAGCCGCGGGGAGACGCCGCGGTCGCAGGTGGGTCCCGCCCTATTCTCCGCCCCTTTCCCCGCCCCCGCCGGCGAGACTCCGCCCCATCCTGACCCCGCCTTCCCCCTAGGGAGGAGCCTGAGAAAACCCCGCCCCCCCGAAGCAGAGACCAACCAGCAGCTGCCCCCTCTGGCCGGCAGGGGGCCGGATGCGGCGGAGCGAGACACCGCGGCCAATCAGACACTGACTTCTCCAACCGGCTCTTCTGATTGGCTGCTGGCAGCCGAGGGCTCAGAGGGGGCCCTGCCCTCCCCGGGCACCGCCTCCCCACCGGCAGCCAATGAAACCTCGCCCTGCCCGTGGGCGAGGGCGAGCGGGCGACCAATTAGAATCACCCTTCTCCAGGCCAGCTTCTGAGAGAAGGGCGGGGACGCCACGCCTCCCCGGGGAGGCGTGGCTGGACAGAGGGGCGTGGTTTACTTAGCCCCGCCCCGCTGCGGGGGAAGATGGCGGCGGCGGCGCGGGCGGGCGGGAGCGCGGTGTTGCGGCGGAG
The DNA here is from genome assembly GCF_965231255.1 of Vanellus vanellus. Classification (NCBI taxonomy): domain Eukaryota; kingdom Metazoa; phylum Chordata; class Aves; order Charadriiformes; family Charadriidae; genus Vanellus; species Vanellus vanellus. The sequence continues at coordinate 2,221,070 of NC_138921.1, forward strand.
CGGTGCGGTCCCCGGCGGAGCGCGGTGAGCGGGGCCGGCCCGGGCTCCATCCCGGCTCCGGTTCCCCTCCTCACACCCCGCGTCCGTCCTCCTCCTGTTCCCCTCAGGGCGGGCGCAGCGCTGGGCGGGAGGCGGGAGGCGGGGGGGGGGCGGGTTAATGCCTCACCCGACGGGCAAAGGTCCGGTCGGCAGCGCGGCCCCGGGGCGGAGGGGCCCCGTTCTCCCCTCACGCCTCCCTGGGGTGGGCCCCGCCGCCCCCGGTTCTCCGCGGGGGGGGGGGCGCGGTGAGGCAGGCCCGGGATCTGGGGGGGCTGCCCCCCCCCCTTTCCCCCCCCCCCTTCCCCCCGGGCCTGTGTTTGCACCTCATGCCCCCCCCAAAAAAAAACGGAGTAGGTACTGCTGTGCCCCGGCTCCTCCCCCCCCGCCTTCACTTGCCGCCCCCCCCCCAAATGAACTGAGTGGAACTCATTGAACCCCCCCTCCCCCCCCAAAAAAAGATGGATGGTGCAGGCAGCTGCCTGCAGAGCCAGGACTGGCAGCGGGGCCTCTGGTTCCCGTTGTGCCCCCCCCGAGCTGCCGGTGTCCCCTCCAGCATTGGGGGTGTTGTCCAGTGATGTGCCCCCCCCGTCCCCCCCCGTCCCCGCGTTGACCCCCGGTCCCGCAGGGGGTACTCCAGGGACGCCGAGGGCAGCTGGTTCCGCTCCCTCTTCGTGCACAAGGTGGATCCCCGCAAGGACGCCCATTCCAACCTCCTCTCCAAGAAGGAGACCAGCAACCTCTACAAGATCCAGTGTGAGTGGTTCTGCTGGGGATGAGCACAGAGGGGGTGCCCCGTGCTGTGCTGGCCCCTCCTTGCCTGGGGGACACCCCCCCAAGCTGCTCTGCCCCCCCCGAGTTCATCTCCCACCCTGGCAACCCCTTTCTCCTCTCCTTGCAGTTCACAATGTGAAGCCGGAGTGCCTGGACGCCTACAACAGCCTGACGTGAGCCCCACTGCACATCGGAGGGGGGCTGCCTGGCATCCCGGAGGGGTGTTGGGGTGCTGCTGTGGAATGAGGGGGGTGGGAGGGCTCTTACGGAGCTCCTCAAGACACTGTGTGGGTCTGTGGTGCCGCTCCTTGCCTCGGTTTGCCGACCTGTGAAATGGGCGCATCCTCCAGGGCTGTTCTGGGTCCCATTAGGGCAGACTCTTCCCTGCCCAGAGCCCTCGTGCTGGGCTGGGAGGGCAAATGGGGGTATCGGGAGTGTTTTGGGGTGGCTTCTTCCCCCCCCAGCTGCTTCCCACTGTGCCCCCACAGAGAGGAGGTGCTGCCCAAGCTCCACTCAGACGCCGACTACCCCTGCGACCTGGTGGGGAACTGGAACACGTGGTATGGGGAGCAGGACCAGGCAGGTGAGGGCAAGAAGGCAGCGGGTCCCGGTGCCTCTACTGCCAGAGGGGTTGAGAGCGAAGACCTCTGCCTGTACCGGGGGGACTGGCAGCTGCCGGGTGGGCTTTTGGGGTGCTGCCTCCCCCCTCCCCGCCTTCCCAGCCCCGTGCTCTCCTTCCAGTGCACCTCTGGCGCTTCTCGGGCGGGTACCCGGCTCTCATGGAATGCATGAACAAGCTCAAGCAGAATAAGGTACCGCCGGGATCGGGGCGAGCTGCCCTAACTCTGCCCCTCGCCTCTGCCTGCCTCCCCCCCATCCCCCATCCCGAGTCACACTCACCCCCACCCCGAAACCCCCGGCTGGGGCTGTCCCCAGGAATACCTGGACTTCCGCAAGGAGAGGAGCCGGATGCTGCTGTCCCGCAGGAACCAGTTGCTGCTGGAGTTCAGCTTCTGGAATGAGCCTCTGCCCCGCCAGGGACCCAACATCTACGAGCTGAGGACCTACAAGCTGAAGGTGAGCGGCGCTCAGGTCGATAATAAGCCCTGGGGTGAGGGTCCCGCTTGGTGTTTTGGGGGGTGGCCCCCCCAAATTCTTCCCTCCTCGGTGAGGAAACCCTGAGCAGGTGGGATTTGGCAGCTCATTCTGTTTTGGTGTTTTTTGGTTTTTTTTTTTTTTTTCCCCCTCCGTTTCCAGCCAGGGACCATGATTGAATGGGGCAACAACTGGTAAGGGACTGGTTTCCTGGCAAAGGGGGAACCAAGGTGGGAAAAGGTCCCTCTGGAGCAGGGGGGGGACCCTCAGACAACTCCCCCCCCGCTCCCCACCACGTGTCTCCCACTGCGTGCCAGGGCTCGGGCCATTAAGTACCGGCAGGAGAACCAGGAGGCGGTCGGTGGGTTCTTCTCCCAGATTGGGGAGCTGTACGTTGTCCACCACCTCTGGGGTAAGCGGGGGGGTCCCCATCACCCGCCGGGTACCCCCACCATGGAGGCTGGGGGGACCCCCAGGTACCAGCCCTGTCCCCTCCCCACAGCCTACAAGGACCTGCAATCCCGGGAGGAGACGAGGAACGCGGCCTGGAGGAAGAGGGGCTGGGATGAGAACGTGTACTACACGGGTGAGCGGGTCCCCCCTGCCTGCCCCGGGTCCCCCCTGCCCGTGCTGGGGACACCCCCCTCCCCTGCACCCCTCACCCCTCTCTCATTTCCTTTTCCAGTGCCGCTGATCCGGACCATGGAATCGCGGATAATGATTCCACTGAAGATCTCACCCCTGCAGTGAATGGGGCGGGGGGGGAACCGTGCCGGGGGGGGTCTGCCTGTGCCCCCCCACCCCGAGGGGTTCGCTCCCTGCCTGCCCCCCACCCCGAGGGGTTCGCTCCCTGCCTGCGCCCCCCTGGCCCTGCTGGGGAAGGGCTGGGGGTCTCCGCCCCCCCACAGCACCCCACTCTCCTTCCCCACCCCCTCCCCCCCCGATTTGGGGGGGCTCTGTGGGGAGGGGAGAGAGCAGGGAGGGGTCTGTAGCCAGGAGCGCCCCCCACCCCCCATCCTGTGGCAGGTCCCCTGGTACAACAGGGGATGGGGGGGGGCTGGGCAGGCTGCAGAGGTGGGGTGGGGGTGTCTTAATTATTCTTGATGGGACCAGTGGGTGCCTTTCCTGCCAATTAAATATTTAATATGCCAAAGTCTGGCCCTCTCAAGGGGGGTGGGGGAGGGTGTGTCTGGGGGTGTTCAGTCCCCCCCCAAGCATGGGGAGCAGACCTAATATCACCCAGGGGGACACCCCGCCCCCTGCCATGAGTGCCCCCCACCCATGGGTGCGCTGATACAGCGAGGGTGTCCCGTGTCCCCCCTCCAGCGCCACTGGGGCTACCGTACCATGCTCCCCACAAGCCCGTGGGGACCCCCAGTGCCACTGCGGCCCCCCTCCAGCTAAGGGCCCCGCCGTGCCTGCGGGTGCCCTTCTGCACCAGGAGCCCCCCCCGAGCCCACGCGTGTCCCCACCGCGGGGGGACCCGCGGCGCCGCCGGGCTGCTCAATGGGGGCGATGGCCACGCCCCCTTGCCCAGGCCACGCCCCCTTGCCCAGGCCACGCCCCCTCAGTGCACGCGATCCTCCGGGGGGCGAGTGTCCGCTGGGGGAGCGTCTGTCGCGGCTGCCGCTTTGCGCGGCGCACGTTTGTTCCGCCGACGTCACTTCCGGGCGGCGCTGAGACGAGCGGCGCGGTGAGCTGAGGGGGGGGGGGGGGCTCGCCGCCGGCCCGGGGGGGAATCGAGCGGGCGGAGGCGAGGCGGGAATGCGGCCGGGGGAGGGACCGGGGCTGAGGTGGGGGCGTTATGTCCCCGGGCCCGATGTGTCGGGGGTCTGGGGCGGCTCCGGAGGAGTAGAGGCCCATGGGCCCGGTGTGCTGGGGGTCGGGGGGGGGGGCTCCGGTGGAACGGACGCCCCCGGGCCTGGGGGGTTGGGGCGGCTCCGGAAGAGTGGAGGTCCCCGGGCCCGGCGGTCTGGGGGGCTGTGAAGGAGTGGAGGTTCCCGGGCCCGGTGTGCTGGGGGTCTGGTGAGGGCTCCGGAGGAGTAGAGGCCCCCGGGCCCGGTGTGCTGGGGGTCTGGGGGGGGGGGCTCCGGTGGAATAGAGGTCCCTGATCTCGGTGTGCCAGGGATTTTGGGGGTCTCCGGTAGAATTAAGGCCCCCGGGCCCGGTGTGCTGGGGGTCTGGGGGGGCTCTGGAAGAGTAGAAGTCCCCGGGCCCAGTGTGTGTTGGGGGGCTGGGAGGGGATTCCGGTGGAATTGAGGCCCCCGGGCCCAGTGTGCTGGGGGTCTGGGGGGGGGTCTGGAAGAGGAGAGGTCCCCAGGCCCGTATGTGTTGGGGGTCTTGGGGGGACTCCGGTGGAATTGAGTGTTTGGGCTCTGGGGGGAGTTCTGGAAGAGCAGAAGCCCCCGGGCTCAGTGTGCTGGGGTCTGGGGTGGCTATGGAGGAGCGGAGCCCCCCCCCCCCCCGGCCTGATGTGCTGGGGATCTGGGGGAGCTCCAGAGGAGTAGGGGCTACTGTGCTTGTGTTGGGGTATATGGTGGGGCTGAGAGCTGGTGTGGGGGAAGCTGGTGGGGAGAAGGCTGTGAGGTGTAGGGTAGGGAGGAGGCACAGGGACTCGCTGGGCTGGGAGCCTGCAGAGTTCAAGGCAGGCTGGCAGAAGGGAGCCTGGGTTAGCCCTGAAAGCCCCCAGAATAGCAGCTTTGGCTCCCTATGGATAACAGCTTTGCCTCTTCTCCCCCAGTCCTAGGCTGGCAGCACCATGTCATCGGACTCCAGCAAGAAGAGGAAGCCCAAAGTGATCCGCACGGATGGGGGCCCACAGGAGGGCAAGAGGAGCAAGGCCGATACTGACCAGGTAGGGTGCCTGGCTGCCTCCCACGGGCAGAGCCTGGCAGCTGTGGCAGGGTGCTTGTGTCCTCCTACCTTACAAAGGGCTGTTCTCACACCTACTCTTTGCTGGCCTTATTCTCCCCTTTGGGAAGTTGCGGAACTCTTCCCTCAGAGCTGTGCCAGCTCCCAAGGCCTCTGAAACTCCCACTCTGAATTTCTGAACCTGCTCCTGTCTCCTCCCGGAAGCACAATGCTCAAGGAGTCAAGCACGCCTCTGGAGGCAAAAGGAGAGTGAGCACAGGGCTGAAAGTTCCTGCAGGGGGTTGCAGGTTTTCTTAAAACACCCCCACAAGCATCAGAGTAACTGAGATTCAGCCAGAGTGGGGATAAGGATTGAAGAAGTAATCATCTTCCCAGTTTATCCTCTGTAGTCATGTAGATACACTGGTGCAGGACAGGTAACAGTTTACATTTATGATAACTACGTAAAAGACAGCCTGAACTTCCCAGGCATTTTAATGCCTGGTGGTGTTTGTGTCTGGGGTTGTTAACCGAGTCCTGTCCTGTGTGTAAAGTCTCCTTGGGTGTGGGATTAATGGACAGAGTCAGAAATCGAGACCCAGCAGTTTGTTTCCCAGTGGCCTTTCCAGAGAAGGTGGAAGGAACAAGCCGCAGAAGGTGCTGTCTGCCTTTGCAGGATGTTAGGTACTACAGCGAGGAGTGCGAGGTGGATCTCCGTGACCCTATCAAAGACTATGAACTCTACAGAGAGACTTGCCAGGAGCTTCAGAGACTGATGGCAGAAATCCAGGAGCTGAAGAGCAGAGGCATCAAGGACAACGTAAGGAGAAGCCTCAATGCTTGATTTAATGTGTTCTGTTCTTCGATTTTTTTTTTTTTTTTTTTTTTTCCTTAATCTGAGGAATGGGAGCAGAAGCCACGCCATCTTCTGGGGAGAGTCAGGAAAATGGAATAGTCTCCCTTAAATAAAGTAAAATACGATTTAGCTGAGACGTTGGTCTTGACTGAGCAGACGTTACGCTGACTGAGTTCTTCTAAAGTGTGTCTGGGCTCCTGATGGATTGGGGCCTCCTGGGGGAAGAATTGAGCCCCTCCTGACTGCAGCGGGGGTGGCTGGGCTCTCTCTGTCCCACAGAAGCCTGGCAGCCTCAGCCACAGCTGGGGAAGGCTTGTGCTGAGGCTGCCCGCGCTGTCCTCTGCATGGCATTATGGGCTCTTCAGGCTCAAATGCCTCTGTTCGTACTGCCAAGAAAAGTCACTAGAGTGAGCCTGGAATACCCCCCCTTATTTATTTCTGGTGGGTGACTTGTGAATCTGGCAGCGGGAGGCTCCCTCAGAAGCCCTGGGGACATTTTGTAGCTCCTGAGCGAAGCACGGAGCCCCCTTTGTGATAAGACTCGCTTGAAGTCCCTGCAAAAAAGGAGCTTTGTGGTAAGAACTGTCTCTCCTGCTTCAAACGCCTCTCTCCTGCCACCCAGGCTTCAGAGATCGACGAGCGGCGGATTCAGAGCTGCGTCCACTTCATGACCTTAAAGAAGCTCAACCGGCTGGCTCATATTCGGCTGAAGAAAGGGAGAGATCAAACCCATGAGGTACAGTGGGGCTGGGGGGGTGACAGATACAGGTCGGGATTTAGTGGGACCAGAGGTGGTGCCATTTCTGCCTGGTCTGTATATGGAACTGTGGGAGGAACTAAACATCAGCCAGGTCATGTGTTTTGAATTAGAGGTTTATCAGGAATCTCTACTGCGATGAAGCGGAAGCTGAACTTACAATGAGTGATGAAGGAGTGGTAGCTGTTTGTGCCTCAAATATAACAGGGAGTCAGAAGGCTCTGTCTCAAGAGTCCGGTGTGCTGCAGGTCTGACAAACGTGTATACGGTTGGCCCCAAAGCTCCTTACTCAGACTTCTTGGAGAGCTTTTCACAGTTCATGAACAGCACTCATTTTCATTGTAGCACTCAGGAAAACGAGGCATGGGGACAGGAGGGGACTTGGCCCGTGTGCCCCAGCAGCTCTGCCCTGTTCTGTGCCTTGTCCCTAAAATGTGCTGCCTCCAGAGCAGAATCAGTTTGACGTGATGAGCATTTGCTTTCCCAACCCTTGAAGATGTCTTTTTACCCCCAAATATTGTTGCATACCCTAAAACCTGCCATCCCTAGCTGGTATTGTGAGAGATAGGTGTACTGGTGACCCTTCTGTGGGGTGTGTTTGCTGGGAGGGAGGTAACAGAGCTTCATCCCCTGCTGTGTCGGTCTTTCAGGCAAAGCAGAAGGTCGATGCGTATCACCTGCAGCTCCAGAACTTGCTCTATGAGGTGATGCACCTGCAGAAAGAGATCACCAAATGCCTGGAGTTCAAGTGAGTTTGGCTGGGGAGGAGAGGGAGCGATGGTGTGTCTGAGATGGGGTGGAGGCCTTGAACGTTTGGAATCTCTTGTCACGTTGCCTGAGCTCGCTGTGGGAAGAGAGCGGAAAGCAGGAGAGATGGAGTGTCCCAGAGTTTTTGTGCTGGGTCAGGGGGGAAAGAGGCTCATATAAGGAGGAGGGAAGAAGGCCTCTGATGTGATAGATGGACAGTGGAAGAGAAAATGGGTAAATGTCAAAGTTGTGGCCATGCTGGTCTCTTCAAGGGCTCTCTGGCCTCCGTATGTCAGGAGTTTTCTTCCGAAAGCTAAGCCTTCCATCATGCCTGTTGCATAGGCAGCACTCTGAGCTGCTGCCAGGAGGGCTGTATTTAGACTTGATGCCTCAAACGGTGCTTTGGTTAACTGTGCAGGGAAGGTGTCTCCGTGAAAGGGGGGACCCTGTGCAGACCTTCCTTTCCTCTGCTGAGCACTGCTGCAGTTCAGTTCACTGATGCTGTGGAGTTTCACGTAGCAGAGTGAAGGTGGGGCATGGAGTGTTGGCATTGACCTCTCTCCTGTGGGACGTGGTTGAGTTCAGCCCTGCTGCAGCATTTCCCACCTTTCCCTGATCTGATCTGTCTGTCCTCGCAGGTCAAAACATGAGGAGATCGAACTGGTGAGCCTGGAGGAGTTTTACAAAGAGGCCCCCCCTGAAATCAGCCGGCCTGCCATCACCCTGTCTGAGCCCCACCAGCAGACCTTGGCCCGCCTGGACTGGGAGCTGGAGCAGCGCAAGAGGTGGGTCTGCGGTGTCTCAGTTCGGTGTCAGCCCGTCCGGCACTGATCATGTGGCGTGTGTTGAGCTGCAGGGCTCTTGGGAGATGCCAGGAGTGAGCTACTGGGTGGAGCAAACATAGATGATAAAGGTTTCAACACCCTCTTGAAGTCGTCAGTGTAGAACAAGCGACAGATTTATTGTGTAACTGAGCCCTTGGTGTGGAGGATCACTCCTTGTGTAGAGCTGGGCTTGGTGGGATCCTTGTTTCATAGGTCACGGAGTTGTTTTCTTTCACATGGCTGATGAAAGAGGGCCCCAGGGATCCTGGGGAGCAGAGCAACCTCCAAACCAGTGTGAGAGTAGCCCCAAGCCAGCCGCAGCCGCTGTGCAAGAGGGGCTGCCCGGCTGGGACTGCGCCTCTGGGTGATGACAGCAAGGGTGTCTTGGCTCTCCCGATAAGCCCACATGTGTTCTCTCACTGAGGCAGCGAACATCAGCGCTGACTCTTGGGTATCAAAGGAAGAAAATTAATTTTATAGCTTGATATTTCCCTGGTGTCTGTTTGGAGGCTTTTGCATCAGGGAACGGGGACGCCACCCCACTGTAGGGGTGATATTGAAGGATGTGCAGTTATGCGCTTCCATCCGGAACTCGGTTCTGCAAGATGTGCCACGCAGCGTGAAGCGATGCCGGTTGTCTGCTGTGCGGTGGTGCGAGGAGCAAAATTAAGCCAACCTGCTGCTGCTGTTCCTGCCTGCCTGTGCTCCTAACGCTTGCCACGGCGGGGAGCTGCCTGCACAGCGCTCAGCTGAGCTGTGACGGGCTCTGTTGTCCTGATGCTGGCAGCCACCTTCCTCAATGCAGGCTCTAAGCCCCGCAGTCCCTCAGCTGGTGCAGGCCAGGTGGCTCAGCTGCTCTGTCAACTCTTGCTCCCTGCAAAAAGCAAACATGACGCAGTGTTCCTGTGTTTTTGATAACAGCCAGCAGCTTTTTCAGCCAGGCAGCAGCTGAGACCGGTCTTCTGGAAGCAGGGCAGCTTGGACTAGCGAGAAGCGCTGCGGGTGGGTGCTGGGGGGCTCTAATGCCTCACGCTTCACCTCTCCCAGACCCTTCGCGTCAAAACCAGCTGCTTCTGCCTGGTGGAAGGCACCCGTTGGCACTGCAGCCAGGATCCTCCAGATGGCTCTGCCTGCAGCAGAGGAGCGTTCAACCTGGAGACCTCCTGAGGATTCTCCTTAAAAATGATTGTTTGTTGCAAACTGTGAAGAGGTCAAAGATGAGCTGAACTAAGCCTGATTTGCAGTTGCCAGTTGAATTGCTGAGAAGCCTTGCAACTCCCAGTCCTCGCCCCACAGTATCTAGGGAACACCACTGTTCACCTCTTACCACCACCGTTGTGGTGGGAAATAGCCACTTCAGCTGCCTCAAGAGCAGATGCTGGTAGTACTTTGGGCACTTTCAGATGCTGAGGGGTTGTTAGTGTCCATCCATAACTGTCACGTTGTGGAGTACTGGATTTGTCTTGGACTCTGTTCTGAAAAGTGCCTCTTGAATGGCGGTACAGGGATCTCTGCTGCTCTCACTAGCTCAGGGAGCTCAGGAGAGTTGTCTGAAAGCTGGACTTCAAAACTGCGTTGTGTGGGAGCCTGTTAAGGGGTGTTGGCCCAACACAAATATAGTTTTGCTTGGAAAGAGAAGCGTTTCAGTCCTGTGATGTTAGGGCTGTTGTTCCCCCTCAGAGGGGGTTCTTCTGCGCTGTGGGTGCTCTGATCTGGTGGGGAGCAGGGTCCTGAGAGGAGAGGGCATGAGCTCCCCAAACTGCTCTTTCCCCTGCCATGGTGGTGCCTTGTCCTGGGCAGCACAGCTCCATACCTAGCTTTCCCGGTTTCTGCTGGGCAAGAGGTTGCCATCAACAGCAATAAGGAGATTTAATTTCTTCTCCCTAAACAGGAGTGTGTCTGGGACTTGGAGGGTCGCGGTGAACTTGCATTTTCCTGGGCTTTCTACCCTGTCACAGAGGAGCACTTGCTAGTATATTAAACCTCAACTTTCGTGAGTTTAACTAAGGAGCTGACATGACATGAAGTGACTTTGGTGATATGAAGTGAAAAAGCCTCTCCAGGAGCTCAGCGGGGTCGGCAGGGCTCTCTTGGTGTGGCTGGTGGCAGCAGAGGCTGGTGCAGGAGCGGGTCTGCAGAGGGAAGATCCAGCTGCTGTCCCTTCTCGGGGCACAGCATGAGGCTGAGCTTCCACTTTCTCTCCCTGTTCATTTTCCAGCTCTAATCAGTTCCTTTTTGCCTCTACTTGCCCTTGGCATTAAGAGCTCTGTTTGTCACCGTGTCTGAGCTCTCCTGGTTCTTGCAGTGACTTTTGCCGCCTCTGGGGCCCCAGGGTGGAACCTGGGAGGCTTTGTAGCTGTGATATGTGCTGGTAACTGAATTCCCACCCCTAGGCTGGCAGAGAAGTACAAAGAGTGCCTAACCAGCAAGGAGAAGATCCTGAAGGAGATTGAGGTGAAGAAGGAGTATCTGAGCAGCCTCCAGCCTCGACTCAACAGCATTATGCAGGTACTTGAGGTCTGCAGGAAGGGGAGAACACCTTCGGGGCTGAGCTGAGGTCACGCTCCGAGGGCTGTGTTAGAGAGGCGCACCGCCTGGGATGATTCTGCTTTGGACGCATTTTTCTCCTGGTCAACATGGACAAAGGGTAGATCTGTCTCATGCGGAGACTCCTCTGGAGTCTCCTTGTTTATGCGGCAATTCCTGCAGAACTGCAGATGGAGGAGTCATTAAATGGGCCTTACCCTGGAGAGTGATAACGCGGTTCCAGCCCCTTGTGATTGCCTTGAGAGGGAAGAACAGGAGAAGGAACTGGGTTATTTTCCGATCCAAAAGTTTTCCAGCAAAGCAGAGCTGCCAGCCCTTCCCTGGGGGCTTGCTGTGCCCGTGGCTGCGTTTAACCCTGCACCACGGCTGCTGTGCTAGTTTCCAGTCTCCCGCTTCCCAGCTTGGGGTGATGGAGGGGGTGAGGAGGGTGAAGTGTTCTGTTCCCAGTGACGAAGGTTAGCCCTCTTCTTCCCCCAGGCTTCCCTGCCTGTCCAGGAGTATCTCTTCATGCCTTTTGACCAGGCGCACAAACAGTATGAGACAGCCCGACACCTCCCGCCGCCTCTCTACGTTCTCTTCGTTCAAGCCAGTGCCTACGGTCAGGCCTGCGGTGAGCATCGAGGGGAAAGCGCAGTCCTCAACGACGCTGTGAGGGGCTGTCACCAGCTGGAGCTTGGGGGAAATGCTCCCCCCGTGAGCTGCATTGCACTCAAAGCACTGCTTCAGGGACGCTTTGGGAGGTCCTTTTCGTCCCATCTGCTCTGCTGCTGGAATCTGCTGAGGCCAGAGCAGTGGGGTGGCCCCACGGCCAGGCACAGTGAGGCAGCAGCATTTGAAACCTTGTTTGCTCAGCTCCCTCGCTGGAAAAACTGCTTGGGAAGCTCGCTTCCCACCTCTGCCCCCCTTCTCAAGGGCGGCAGGGACATCCCTGCAGCCTGCGAGCTGGCTCGGTGCTGACGTGACCTCCCGGGAGCTGTCACCCTGTGGGGTGGCTGCTACGTTGTGCCACCCGTGGGTGGTGGTGACTCTAGAGCAGGCGGTACCTCTGCTTGCCCTCGCAGAGGCCCTTTCCTGCAACTCACTTAAAAGTCTTCACCCCCTTTGGCAGCTTTGCATTTCGAGGGGCTTTCTGAAGCCTCCCTGAGTCGGGAGGGATTTCTCAGCAGGGCTCAGGAATCCTCCTGGGCTGTCCACATCTCCTGTGCGGAGAGGGCTGTAGCATAGCGTGAGCGCTGCAATGCTCCCTGCTCTCACGCTGCTGTGGGAGTGGGGCAGGCTGCAGAGGAGCGTGGGAGGACCACACTGTGGCACTTGGCCACACCAGGTCCCTGCTAATAGGAATCTGCAGCCATGATGACACAGCTCCTCACTACCTGCTTGTGCCAGCCATACCCCAACCCCTCTTGGCTCTTGATAAAGATTTGGCCTTTATGGTTTCCAGGGACAGTTCCTCAAAACCCTGCATTTTCCCTCCTCTGACCCCATCCTACCCAGGAGATCCAGCACTGCGGTGGCCCCACGGAGCCCTCTGGACAACTGCCTCTTCCCACTGACCCTTTGTTTGAGCTTGCTCTGCCTCGTGCAGCCATGAAGTGGGAGCTTTCTGGGGCAGGGCTGCTTCTAACTGCCTTTCCCACACAAAAGTGGGGTTCGTAGCTTACTTTTCATGTCTCCTCCATAGACAAGAAGCTTGTGGTGGCCATTGAAGGGAGCGTAGAGGAAGCCAAAGCCCTGTACAAGCCGCCTGAGGACTCGCAGGGTGAGTTGGGGTGGTGTTGCCACAGGCAGGCTGCCTGATGCTCTGTGCAGGCAGACGGGTTGGGTAGAGAAGCGAGTGGGTGCTGAAATGGCGCAGTACCTGGTGTCTGTGCTGCTGGCTGAAGACCCTGGCACCTGAGCCCCTCTGTCCCTACCTCCTCCTTCCTGAGAGGTCTTCAGAGCCCCTGGTCTTTTGGAGTGACCCCTGGACCTGGGGATGTGTTCCCGTGTGTCTGCACCCTGCTAGGGCTCTGCTTTTAGGGGGACGGTGATGTCTGGGGGAGCTGTGGTCTTGGAGAAAGGGCTGGTAGTTCTGCTGGTTGTGGGAAAACTGCTGAGCCCCAGCTGGTCCCCGCTTACACCTCTCTCTTTGCGCAGATGATGAAAGCGATTCTGACGCAGAGGAAGAGCAGACCACGGTAAGGGATAGCACTGTCCCCTTCTGGGTCCTTTCCTAACAAAGTATTGTGGGCAAACCGGTCTGCACCTGCTAACTGGGAGGAGCTGGGCCCGAGCGGGTCTGGGAACTGGTCCCTACGTGCTGTGAGTATGCGTGGAGGTGCACTGGTGTTACATCCAGCCGTTTCTTGGGAGGAGAGAGGTGCCATTTCCAGTTCCTGTCCCGAATGCAGGAGGGCCAGGGTACAAATCTGCCTCGCTTGCATCTCGCCGTGCTTGCATCCCACTTGGCAGTAGCAGCCGCCACCTCGCATCTCTCTGGCTGGAGCTGTTCCGCTTTGTATAAATAGCCTCGGGCCAGGGAGGCTGGCTGGAGGCTGACGTCCGGCAGGGAAGGATGTGTGTCCATCCCTTGCCGTCTCCCAAAAGCGTTGAGCTGAGCTCTGCCCCAGGGACTGTTCGGCACTCCCTCGGAGCAGCGTTTAGGTCCTACAGGCTGTACCTTCTGGATGATGGGGAGAGGCTGTAGGTGCTGACTGCCTCCAGCATGGAAGCCCATGGGAGGTCTGTGCCACTGCTCCATACCACCCTGCAGCAGCGCCTGGTGTATCGGGCTGTTGCTGTGAGGAAGAGTAAAGGGAAGGGCCTCAGCTTCTGCCCCTCACGGTGGGGAAGCTTTTGGGCTAGCAGGTCCTTGGCCTCATCTCAGAGGGGCAGGGGCGCTCCTGGGAGCTGAAGGAATGACAGGAACCGGAGCTGGTTTGTCCTTGCTCTGCAGCAGGGCAAGGGTTTCCTGCTCCCCTCCCTCCTCAGTGCTGTTCCAGCTGTGGCCCTGGGGGACTGGGGAACTAGACTAGGAGGAAAGAGCAGTGGGAGTGGAGGGTGTGGGCCATGGGTTGCAGAGGAGTGGGAGGAGAAGGGTCTGAGAGCTCTGTTTCACCCTTCTCAGAAGCGACGCAGGCCCACTCTGGGCGTGCAGCTGGACGACAAGCGCAAGGAGATGCTCAAGCGGCACCCATTGTCTGTCACTGTCGACCTTAAGTGCAAAGGTAAGTGGGGTCTGGCGGCCCTTGGTGGAGAGCATAGAAGGGTATGTGACAGCAGGTCAGGGAGCAACCTGGCAGCAGCTTGGGATCCTCAGGGAGAGCTCCAGGTACGCAGAAGCTTTCCCGCCCTCAGCCCAGCCTCCCCAGCTGGGATGAACACGGCCTTCCAGGGGAGAATAAGGTGGTTTATCAGCTCTGTCTCCCATAGCTCCTCTGGCCCACACGGGTGGGGTGACCTTGCTCTGGAGCTTCCTCTATCTAGTTGGGAGCTTTTTGCTTTTGTGGGTGGTCTTGGGCCTGACAGATACAGCCTGGCAAACGTGGATGGGATGGCATTGGAGATTACAGTGCCTCGGCTGCCAGTTACTCCCCACATTGCTTCTCTGCCCCGTTTGCTGTTGCCTTAGCCGGGAGGCATGTATATCCCTCTCCGCAGAGTGCTCTGAGCTACAGCAGACAGCAACGTTGCCCCTTCTCTTTTGGCACAGATGAGAATGTGCTTCACCTCACTTTCTACTACCTCATGAACCTCAACGTCATGACAGTGAAAGCCAAGGTGACCACTGCCGTCGAGATGACAACAGCCATCAGTGCCGGGTAAGGAGAGCCCCGCGGGCGCTGTGCTGACGGCAGTCTCATGCCTAGCATGGAGCTCGTCTGGCAGCAACCCTTCCGTTTGCCATGAACACCCTGCCCTGGTGTCCTGCCGTACTCTGTCCAGAGTTCCCCATTGGCAGAGCGATGTAGTGCCAAGGGCAGCATGTGGTGGCAATGTCCCTCTGCTGAGCTGTAGCTCCTGCACCCAGTGGGCCCAGGCACTCCATGCCCAGCTGCCTGCTTGCTGCGGGTGAGCTTTTAACCTCAGTCCCTCACCATGCCTTGCCTGGGATACCTTAAGGGCCTTTGTACAGAGCTGCAGTTTCAAAGTACTGTCTTGGCTTGTCCTTTGATGGGCAAAGGAGACCTCAAAGAGCACAGTTTCATCTGTCCCTCTGGGGACCACTTTCAAGGTGATCCACTCCCCTGCCCTTCAGTGTCCTTCCCCTTAGCTCCAGAGCCCTGCCAGGCTGCTGCAGCCCAGGCAGCATCCTCCTCCTCTCTGTCGTGACGAGGCAGGGTCAGGGAGGTTGGGAACCTCTTAGGGGAGCAGAGCCGGACCTGTCAGGAGCTGGAGGAGAACCTCTCCTGCTTGTCACATTCAGTGACTCGCAGCCAAACCGCTTTTGGTTCCTCCTGCAGCCTGTGCCTGGCAGCTCCCTTCACCTGCTTGCTCTGCAGGTCACCTTGTCCTGAGTGCCAGAGATGCAGCTGCCTCTCTCTCGGCTCCCCAGAGACCACTGGAGCCTGATTTGTGTGAGGAATAGCTGAACTGGCAGGTGTGGGAGCCTGCCCAGGGGCTTCAGATCACCTGCCAGCTCTCTGGTGGCTCTGCTTGGACCAGGAGGAGGTGTCTGAGGAAGAGGGAGGTGGGAGAGGCTGGTCTGGGCTACCTGGAAGCAAGTGCTGCCTCCCAGTCTGTCCCACATAAGGCCTCCTAGTCCTCTTTTCCCTGTAGGTTCCCAATCCCCTTTGTGTCAGCAGCTAGAGTCTCTCCGCAGGGTTCCCGTGCAGGGTGTTCCCTCCCTCACAGCTGCCCTTGGCTGTCGTACCCCAAACCTGTGAGGCTCTGGCTTGAGCCAAACCCCAAATCCTACAGCCTTTTATGCTCGGTCAGGCTTATGAGTACAGTCAGACGTGACAAATTTGATTTCATTAAGCAGAATTCCTCTGCTTAAGCTTGTTGGGTGGCAAACAGCCACCAGGCCGTGCCCTGCTTATGCTGGCGATGTTTTCTCCGTACGTATCAGCAGGTTTCTGAGTTAATGCACTGGAGTGAGCAGCTTCCTGGGAAACTGGGGAGCTGGTGTCCTGTGATTTCTTATCTTCTTCACAGCCAGGGAGGAGACCCCCTGGAGTTACACTGCTTTTGGAGTTTAGTTAACTAGGGGAAAGCCATTCTGGTCTTGAAACCCAACTTGTGGAGCTCACAATCCCCATTTCTGGGCTCGGAGCCTGTTAGCGGCCGTCCCAGAGAGATGTGGAGCTGCTGATTAATCTCTTCCTTCCTCCTGCCAGCGACCTGCTCTCCCCGGACTCCCTCCTGAACTGCCTCTATCCAGGAGACCACGGGAGGAAGACGCCCAACCCGGCCAACCAGTTCCAGTTCGATAAAGTGGGGTGAGTGGAGCACTGCCCCGCACAGCTGGGGTGGCTTCTCCCAGGCGGTTGGTGCAACCTGCTCCTGGCATGGCGTGTCCCTCCCCAGCTTATCAGGGAGGGCTCGGCAGGCGGGAGAGGACAGTGTCCTGCCAGTCGGCGTCGGGTGGGCTCATTTGGCACAACTTTGGGTGCAGATGAAGAAGTGCCTGCGCCCTCTGGCTGGCTCACAGGCCAGGTGGTGGTGGGACGAGGGGTGGAATGTTCTAGGGTGGTGCAACCCTTCCATGTCCCCACAGCATCCTGACCTTGAGCGACTACGTAACAGAGCTGGGGCATCCCTACGTGTGGGTGCAGAAGCTGGGCGGCCTGCATTTCCCCAAGGATCAGCCTCAGGTATGTCATGCCCCTTCCCCTCTCCGCCAAGAACATCGAACTGGGGGTTGGGGAGCCTTTGGGGACGGTTGTGTCCTGTACTGTTCCCCCAGACCTCCTGCTGGCACCAGCCGCTCCCAAACCGTGGCACACCCTTGGCTGGGACGGGCTCTGTTAGGGTGAATCTGTGCAGCGGGGCCGCGCCAATGTATTTTGTCTCCCACGTGTGATAGTTTAAGCCCTGTTACAGGCACTGAGCAGCACCTTGAGTGTTTGCCTGTCCCTGTGGCTGGGTGGGGTGGCTCCTGGAGCGTGGGGGTCCACAGGTGGCATGGTGGTGATGGCCCCTCCTGCCCACAGCACACAGTCACTGCGGACAACTCGCTGAGCGCCAGCCACATGGAGCTGACTGTGAAGCTGCTGCGGACGAGGCTGCAGTCCCGCCTGGCTCTCCACAAGCAGTTTGCGTCGCTCGGTGAGTGCCTGGTGTCCCACCTCGTGCCTGAGGACAAGGAGTGGAGTAGCAAGGTCCTCTTGCAGAGGAGAACTGACTGATGTCACCTTCCACGGTGCTACAGATCTGCAGTGTCCCCCTCAGTGTTCCCAGTCATTCCCTCTGTCCTCAGTGGCAGCAGGGCTGTGAGGGTTGACATGATTTGGGTGGGAGGGGAAGGCTGTGCCCCCTTTTGATGCCCAGTACCCCTTTGAGACTGGCCATCCCTGTGCTGGGAGTTGATTTGGGCTGTGGTGGGTGGTGAACCACGCACCCACACGTGTCTCATGCCTGTTGAGCAGGCTGGGGGTGCGCTGCCAAGGCTGTGAGCTCTGCTGGGACTGCAGCCGAGGCCTCCCCGACTCTTCTCTGGGCACCTGATGAAGGTGTCAGAAAGATAAGAATGTCCCCAGGTCCTGGTTTTGGAGTATCGCCACCCACAGGACAGTGACAAGGCTCTGTCCCCAGCCTTCCTCTGCTCAGGTGGCCTTGTCCTTGGTTTCAGAGCATGGTGTTGTGCCAGTCTCCAGCGAGTGCCAGCATCTGTTCCCTACCAAGATCGTCTCGCGCCTGGTGAAGTGGACCGCCATTCCCTATGAAGATTACGCGGTAGGTGCCGAGCGCGAGGCCGTATCCCTTCCAGCTCCCGCGCCGCGCCGGCAGCTGCTCACTCCTCATGTCTCTCCTCACAGGAGCTGCCCTACACTAAAGATGTGATAGAGGCCAGCTTGGCTGAAGACACGCACCTCTACTACATGGCCCTGATAGAAAGGGGAACAGGTTAGGCGCATTTCCTTCCCCTGGCAGTTGCTAATTCCTACACCGGACACTCCCAGGGCAGTTTCTGGGGGTCTTTGCGGGACATCCCTCCAGTTGGAGGTCCTGGGGGCTGTGGGTGATGTTTCTTCCCTGTTTCTTCAGCTAAACTCCAGGCTGCTGTAGTCCTGAACCCTGGTTACTCCACGCTGCCACCCATCTTCAGCCTGTGCCTGAACTGGAAAGGAGAGCGAACCAGCAGCAACGATGACAACATTCGGGTAATCTGGGGTGGTGGCAGAGGAGTTGGGAGAACCGCTGGCTTTTGGGGAGTGTTCCCAGCGGTTCCGTGCCCATAATAAGCATGCCGTTGGGGTGAGCTGGTGGCGGGGCAGGCCTACGAGACTTGCTTGATGCAGCAGGTCCTGGGATGGCAGAGCAGAGACCCAAGCCTGCTCTGTCCTGTTCCCTTTGCCAGGCCATGGAGAGCGAGGTCAACGTGAACTACAAGGAGCTGTGGGGGCCCAAACCGGGCTACCAGCTCCTCACCAACCAGCTGCAGCGCCTGTGCATGGTGCTGGACGTCTACTTGGAGACGGAGCCCCACGACACCAGCGTGGAGGGGCCCAAGGAGTTTCCCCAGGAGAAGATGTGTCTGCGTCTGGTCAGGTGAGAACCCGGCGCCCTGGGGGGACCCTGGGGCAATGAGGAGCCAGGTGGGGGTGAGGGTGATGGCAGGGACCCTGGTGGCACTGCTGTCCCTGCAACATGGCCCTGCCTGACCTGGTGCCAACTTTAAAGCTTCTCCTTTAGCTGCCTGTGGGGATCTGCCCCCCACAGTTGGGCAGTAACCCCAGGACCGGGCCCTTTCTGTGGGTGCTGTGGGCTTGGGTCAGTTTCTCCCTTGTCTCTTCTTCCAGGGGACCCATGCGCCTGAAGCCCTTCAAGTTCAACTACCCTCAAGGGTTCTTCAGCCATCGCTGAGCACCCCCTGGGCATCGCTCTGGGATGGGCTTCATCCTGTATGCGGCAGGAATGTCCCCATCCCACTATTTCAGTTTCTTTTCCAAGGTTTTAGGGTTTTGTTTGAAGGTTTTGTAGCGCAAGGGATTAAATGCTGAAATAAAGGAAAAGCGTGTGCGTGCCCCATCTGTGCGGAGGGCTGGGACGAGACGGGGCTGCAGCAAGCCCTGTCCCATGTCTCTGGGGTCTGGCAAGCGTCTTGCTGCTGGTACGTCCCCTTGCCCGGGGCGCTGCCTTCCTCCTACCCTCCCACCCCACTGCAGGGCCTCAGAACTGCTGAACTCAGGTGGCTAAAAACCAAGATGGCTAAAAATAGTCCTCTTTCCGGAGCCCGCACTGCAGCCCCAGCCTGTCCTTGCCTGCGCTGGCCCCCAGCCAGCTGACTCAGCACAAATCCTGCAATGAGGTGGGGGGGCTGCTGTCACTGCCTCCCTGGGTTTGCAGGGGCAGGGGGAAAGCAGAGCAAGTGTCCTGTGAGAGGTGAGACCGTGCTTAGGGGTTGGGGTGGGAAGCCCAGGACCCCAGCTGGCCATGCTGGTGGGGCTGTGAGGGGGTCCTGGCGCTGTTTCCCCCTTCTCCAGCTCCTTGGTGGCAGAGTTGGGGCTCCATCCCTACTCCCAGGGTCGTTGTCCCTCCTGGCCTCCAGCCTCTCCGTGTGTCGTCCCCTAAGGGTGATTCCTCCCCCGGGAAGGTTGATGTACCCTTTCCATGCAGCCCTGGCGGTGCTGCAGCGCTCGAGTTAAACCAGGCCCTACCACCCCCCCTGGGAGTCATGCTTTAAAAAGGGAAGGAAGAGGAAAAAAAAAACAAACCCTAAGCCAACACCGAAATCCTTTGCAGAGCGTGGCAGGAGGGGGATGACCCTGTTTCCAGCCCCTCTGCAGGCAGGGATGGCCCCGGCACCCCACCAGGACAGGCACTCCTTTGTCCCTGCTGTGGGGTGAGCTCGCCCCAAGCAAGAGCAGGGCTTTCCTCCTCGGAAGGCAGCTGGGGTCCTGGAAAGCCCCGTGTCACTCCCCGCCTTTTCCCCAGCACTGGGTGACAGAGCCCAAGTCCCCCCCTCCCCAGCCAGGCTTTCCTGCCTTCTTTCCCCCCCCTCCCCGCCCCAGACAGGAAACCAGCAGAGCCAGAACGTCACTGTAAGCACTTTATTTGGTTATTGCACAGAAAGCAAATAACAGTGAGCTGAGGTTTCTAGTGCACCGTGTGTGTCTGTGAGCGTTCCTGCAGCGCCCGGCCTCTCCCACCGAAGCCAGCCGCAGCTCGGCTCACCGCTCGGAGGGACAGTCATCACCCCCAAGTCAGGGAAGGACCCTGCCAACCCTTGTCCCAAACAGCTACAGCTCTGCGTTGCACTCTTCCGTCGATTGCACATACATTAAATAAATGCACTTATTGGAGAAGGGCGGGCGGTTCCCCTGGGGTCTCTTCTCCTTGGTTATAATTCAAGTGTTTACACGTGGCGCTCGGCATATAATCACATTCTGCTAGGGAAGCTATCGGCCAAACCGCCGGGGCAGGGCAGCGAGGGGCTCTCCGTCTTTCACACGGACATATTGCTAAGATAAAGCCTGACCCGGCGGGGCACCCCCACCCCGGGCCCGGCTGTCAGAGGGGAGCGGAGCAGCTTCCGCACCCAGAGGTGCTCTTCGGCGCCCGGGGCTCTGCTCATTTCTTCCCAGCGCTGGGTACCGGCTCCGGGGCTTTGCCCTCCTTGCTGGAGGGGGCCTCGGCTTTGGGGGGCTCTTTACTGGCTTTGGGCTCATCTTTGGGTTTTGCTTTAGCTTTGGACTCCTCCACCTTCTCCTTGGGCTCTTCCACCTTCTTCTTGGGCTCCTCAGCCTTTGGCTTCTCAGCCTCCTTCACAGCCACTTTGCTGACCTCCTGTTGAGGTTTTGGTGGTGCTTCCTTCTCAGCTTTTCCTTCTTCTGCTGGTTTGGGACCCGGCTTGGTGGTCTCCTTCACCTGTGGGACTGGAGGCTCCGGCACAGCAGCTGCCTTCTCTTTGGGCTTCTCCTCCACCTTGGCCGGGACATCTTTCTCAGGAGCTTCCTCTTTCCTGCCCTCCTCAGCTCCAGGCTTGGAAGGAGCCTTTGCCTCCTTGGGCTGCTCTTCCTTTGCAGGGGCTTTTGGCTCCTTTGGAGGGGAGGGGGTGGGCTCCTTGGCTGGAGCCACTTCCTTCTGCGGAGACTTGGCCTCCTCCTTTGCAGGAGATTTGACTTTCTCAGGGGACTTCACAGTTGGGGTCTTGGCTTCCTCCTTTGAGGGGGTTGGGGGCTTCTCTGGGGACTTCACAGCTGGCGTCTTGGCCTCTTCTTTGGAGGGAGCTGAGGGTTTCTCTGGGGACTTCACAGCTGGAGTCTTAGCCTCCTCCTTTGAGGGGGGTGCAGGTTTCTCTGGGGACTTCACAGCCGGGGTCTTGGCCTCCTCTTTGGAGGGGGCTGAGGGTTTCTCTGGGGATTTCACAGCTGGGGGCTTGGCCTCCTCCTTTGAGGGGGTTGGGGGCTTTTCTGGGGATTTGACAGCTGGGGGCTTGGCCTCTTCTTTTGAGGGGGGTGAAGGTTTCTCTGGAGACTTCACAGCTGGAGTCTTGGCCTCTTCTTTTGAGGGGGTTGCAGGTTTCTCTGGGGATTTCACCACCGGGGTCTTGGCCTCCTCCTTTGAGGGAGTTGGTGGCTTTTCAGGGGATTTGACGGTTGGGGTTTTGGCTTCTTCCTTTGAGGGGGTGGGTGGCTTTTCTGGGGACTTGACAGCTGGGGTCTTGGCTGCTTCCTTTGAGGGGGACTCGGGTTTCTCTGGGGACTTGACCTCCTCTTTCGCAGGAGACTTGGCCTCCTCTTCTTCACCCTCTGCTTCAGCTTTCTCCTCTTCCTCTTCAGCTTTCTCCTCCTCTTCAGCTTTCTCCTCTTCAGCCTCTTTCTCAGCCTCATCCTCCTCTGTGACCTCCTCAGTCACCTGGATTTCCTCTGTCTGCTCCTCTACAATCACTGTCTCCTTCTCAGATTTTTCCACCACCTTGATCTTCTCCTCACTCTTCACTTTGATGTTGGTGGTGATGCTGGGAGCCTTGGGGACCACCTCAGGGAAGGAGATAATCCCAAAGCCAGACTCGATCCGATATTCCTCCCCTTCCAAGAGCTTCCTGCCAGGAAGAGACCAGAACAGGGCAGTCAGCGATTGCTTCTCTGCTTCTCACCCAGCTTTCACCTCCTCCTGTGACCATCTCCCTCCTTGCCCTGCTTTCAGTGTGCTGGCTGACCCTTCTGCTCCTACACCACAGGCTGTGCAGGTTTCCTCACCCTTTCCTCTGCAAGCTGTGTGCAGGGCTGGGTTACCCAGGTGGATGTTTCCGACCATGGTCTTGGGATGGAAGGGTGTCCTTCTCACCAAGAAGGGTCCTTGAGGAGCATCCGCCAAGACACCAGCACTAGGGACTGGCTGAGACCCTCCCCTTGCCCACCCCGTACCTGTAGGCAGCAATTTCAATGTCCAGTGCCATTTTGACGTTGAGCAGATCCTGGTACTCCCGGAGCTGAGCTGCCATCTCCCATTTGGTGTTCCTCAGCTCGCTATCAAGCTGCTGGATGGTTTCCTGCAGCAGAAAGAGCAACTGGTGACATGGGGGGGGGCAGTCCCCAGGAGCAGAGAGACACAGAGCACCCCTAAACAGTCCCCAGGTCTCCAGAGGAGGGACAGACTGCTCACCTAGCACTGGGGTGTCCTCACAGAAGGGTTTGCACCCACCTCCCCCAGCAGACACAGAGGGAAGGTGACACATCTAGAGGCTGTTCTAGTGTGTCCCGTTCCCTTGGGGGAACTGGCAGGAGCGCTGCACCACCTCAGATGAGAGCTGCACTGCTGCCAGCTGAGCGCCTGGTCCCCTTCCAGAGCTCCCTTCAGCAGGGACAAGCTGTGGGAACATTTCTAGGACTTGGGTGAGTCTGGTGGCCACCAAACCCCAGCCCAAGGCTGATGGGGATGGGGCATCACCATGGGGACAATGTTTCAGTCCACGGCCAGCACACTGTGCGGGCCTCTCTGTTGCAGCTCCTAGCTCTGGAACACAAGACACAGCCTGAACCCTGGGCACAGTTCGGTGGTGTCATGGGCAGCTCAAAGCCGGACAGATGTGGCACAGCTCCATCATGGATGAGGGACACAACAGTCCGGATCCAACCTCAGGCTCTGGGTACTTGAGCATCAGGAGCAGGGGAAGGCCAGTTCTAGGCACAGCCCCGAGTATTTGCTGCTGGTTATCACTATCTCAGAAGCCAAAAAAGCACCAGCACTGCTTGTCCCTGGCAGCTGGATAGTCTCTCCCCACCAGCTGATGTCTAGGACACTGCCCACTGCACCACGTTACCTGGTAGGACAGGACATCTGCATGATGGCGCTCCTCCGAGTCCTGTCTCTGCCTCTCCAGTGACTCCTGGGTCCCTTTGAGGGCTTCGAGCTCGGTAGTCTTGGACTGGAGCTGGCGGCGGTACTCGCAGATCTCCTCCTGGGCCAAGCGGATGGCATCCGTGTTCACCTTGGCAACCTCCGAGAGCTTGTCCAGCCTCACTGCAACAGGGGAAAGGAGAAGCTGCCGGGAAGGAGGCCAGCTGCAGCCTCCTCTTGGGGAACATCACATCCTTCAAGCCTGCACATCCCCTTGCGTTCACACCCTCTGCAGAGCCAGCCCTGGCGGCACTCCATGAGTGCACAGTGCTCCGCCTGTGCCTGCGCTGTGCTGGGGAGGTGAAGGTGCCCGGGCTGAGTGGGTGCTTTTGCTGTCCTGGACTTTATCCAGCGCAACCCCCCCACTGCAAACCCCCTCTCTCCCTTTCAGCTCCTGCCATCACCCCAATGACATAAAGACCTGCCTGCTCGCCCTGCGCACGATGCATTGCCACACCCGGCTCCACACTAGCCTGGGGTGAGGTCGGGGGAGGGGGGGGGGGGTAGGGGGTAGGGTGTTGCCGCAGCGTCCCGCGGCCACCCGAGGGGACAGGGGACAGACCTCGCTGCTCCCGGCGCCCTCGGGGGACAGAGCGCCCCTGTTCGCCGCACCCGCCCCTGTCCTTAGTGCTGAGTCACCGCTGTCCGTGGTGCTGATTCACCGCTGCCCGTGGTGCTGAACCACCGCTCTATGGCGCCCAGCGCGCTCATGGGTGCTGAGCCCCGGGGTGCCGAGCCCCCCCTACCCCGTACCGTAGTGCCCCACCCAACAGCGCAGCGGGGACACTCCCTTGTCGTCCCCCCCCCCTCCCCGCGTCAGGGATGCGGCACACCGCCCCTCCCCCCCTCCATTGCTCTGTAATCCCCTCACCGCAGAGCACCGCAAACACTCCTGGCCTCGCTCCAGCGGGGAGGGGCCGGCAGAGCACCCTGCAGCATGGGGGGGTTGGGGGGGCGACACCCCACAAACTTGTGGGGTGCCGGGGCAGTAATCATGCCACCCTCCCCGAAACGCACTGCGGGGCGGAGGCAGGGAGCTCGCCAGTATGCCCAAAGACACCGGCGAACTGGTGACAGGGGTGGGGTTACCCTAACGTCCACCCGCAGCGCTGGATATATGGGGGGGGGGGGGGGAGGGAGGGGTCCATGCTCCCTGCCAGCAGAGCCCTGTGCGGGGTGCGGGGCGGGGGACTCACCGCGGAACCACTCCTCGGCCTGCAGGGTGCTGCGGACCGCCGTGCCCTCCAGCTGGGCACGCAGATCGCGGAGGGCGGCGGTGACCCCGGGGCGCAGGGCGGCGGGGGGCTCGGCGGGGGGCTCGGGGCGAGCCCCGCGTAGCAACGCGCCCACCTCGGCCCGGTGCTGCCGCCGCAGCAGCTCCGCCTCCTCCCGTAGAGCTCGGGCTCGCTCTTCCAGTGGGCCCCGCGCCCGTTCCGCCTGCGCGGAGCGCTGGGCCAGCCCGCGGGCCGCCGCCTCCAGCTCGCTTCGCTGCCGGGCTTCCTCCTCCAGCCGTCCCCGGAGGGCGGCCACGTCCTCGGCCAGGCGCGATCTCTCCAGCCTCAGCTGCCCTTTCTCGGCGCCCAGCCGCAGGACGGTCCCCCGCATGTCGCGCAGCTCCCGCGCGTACAGCTCGCCCATGGCCGAGCGCCCGGCCTGCTGCTGCCGCAGCGCCGCCGCCTCCGCCGCCAGAGCCCGGTTCTGCTGCTCCAGCGCCCGCACCCGCTCGATGTAACCGGCGAAACGATCGTTCAGCGCCTGCAGCAGCTCCTTCTCGTTCCGCGCCCGCGGTTCGCCGTTCAGCGAGTCCAGACTCTCGGTGGAGGAAGCGGCCGCGCTGCCGCCGCCACCCCCTCCACCCCGAGCCCGTCCCACCACCGGGCCCGGCCACGAGTGGAAGCCGCTGGAGGCAGCGGAGCGCGGGGGACCGCGTCCCGGTTCCTTGCGGAGCCCCCCCGGGGGGCCCAGCAGCGTTTCCAGCATCAAGCTCATGACGACGACGACCCTCGCTGCGGCACGGCCGTCGCCCGCTTTATAGGACTCGGGGCGGCCGCTCCGCCCCGCCACCGGCAACGGGGATGGGCACCGGTACCGGCACCGCCCCGCGCCGCAGCCCCGCGGGGCGGGGCGGGGGGGGGAGGGCACCCCACGGCCCGGGTGGGGAAGGGGGAACTGAGATGGGGAACGGGGGCCATCCGAGACGGGAGCGGGGACCCCCTGGGAGGGGAACGGGAGCCCCCAGGGCAGAGCAGGACCCCCGGGAAGGGAGCGGGACCCCGGGGAAGGGAGTGGGGACCCCCAGGAAAGGAACAGAGAACCCCTGAGAGGAGAACGGGAGCCCCTAGGAGGAGCAGGACCCCCAGGAATGGAATGAAGACCCCCGGGAAGGGAACGGAGACCCCCTCAAGGGCAGAGCAGCTCCCCACCCCGGGGTGAAGGAGGCTGGAGGGACCCCCAGATGGGCACGGGCACCCCCCTCCCACGGGTGGGATGACAGGGCAGGCACCCCGCGGGGGGCTCAGGGCCCAGCGTCCCCCCCTCCGTGGCCCCCCGGGGGACCGGGCACTGCCCCTACGGGGGTGCCGGGGGGCTCCAGGCGGGGAGGGGCAGCCCAGCCCCGCCCATCGGCATGCACCGCCCGCCCGGCCAATCAGCACTCGTGAACCACTCAGCCAATCAGCAGGTGCGGATAGTCTGGCCAATCAGCACTCACGGTCAGCCTGGCCAGTCGGCACACGTAGGCCGACTGGCGGGGGCACTGCCCGCCCCGCCCTCGCCCCTCCACGCTGTAGCCCCGCCCCCAACCCGATCCTACAGGTTAACCACGCCCAAGCACCGCCTATCCCTCCCTAGCCCCGCCCCGGAAGTGTTCCTCCTCTCGGCTCTCACTTCCGCTGGGCCGGTGGCAGCGGGCGGCGGCGGCAGCAGGTACGGGCCGGGCCGGGCCGGGCCGGGCCGGGGGCGGCGGGTCCGAGGCCGAGTCGAGTTCGGTGGTTCCTCCGGGCGGTCCCGCTACACGACCCTCCCCGGCAGCGGTGGCTGCGGCTGTGCGCACCCCAGGCTCGGCCCACCCCCGCCACTGGGCTCCGCCTCGGGCCGCTCCCCCAGGCCCGTCCTGCTTCCCCCCCCCCCCCCCCGGCCCGGGCGCTGCAGCACACGGGGCACTCTCCGGTCTCCCGCCCGGGCTTGGCCCATGTCCCGCCCCGCCGCGGGCACAGATCGAGTGGGCGCCGGGGCTGCGCCTCTCTCCGGGCCCTCCCGTAGCGCCGTGTCCCGGCTCTGTTCTCCGGATCCGGCTCGGGTGGGCACATGGAGTCAGCCCCAGGGGTCCGCTCCCCTCGTCCAGCTCTGCTCCCCGTATCCCCCTCTGCAGCGCTCAGGGCACCGGGTCCTTGCCGGCAGCTGGAGCCGCCGCTGGACATCGCGCCTGGCGGGCAGAACCCCTTGGGAGCGCCGGTTTCCCCACCTGCGGCAGCGGCCGGGGTGGCTCCCGGGGCTGCGGTGGCTTTGGGGACCGTCGGTGCCTGCTTCTTGGAACTATGGGGACCCGGCCTCTGTGCAGGCAGTGCCGTGGCTCAGAGCACGGCCAGGCACTGTGCCAATCCATGGGAAGAGGTCGGTACAGGGCTCTGCAGAGGCATAGAATAGGCCTTGAACTGGGTATGGAGCAGATGGGGAGACGCCCGGTCTGATATCCTCTGCTCACTACCTCTTCCGTCGAGGTTTTAGAAGTGAAAATCCCCCAAATTGATAAAAAGGGATCTGTGAACAGTTTCTGGCTAAAAGAGATGTAGAATAGTTTGGGTTGGAAGAGTATTATAGGTGTTCTTCCTCTCTGCAGGTGCTTTATATTGTACAGAGTTTGCCAGAGTTATCAGACTTGTTGGGAATACCGTCCCCCTTAGCAGTGGGGGCTCACGTGGGGTTTTGCCCTCTGCTCTCACTTGGGCTGTGGGGTGTTAAAGGGGTGCCTTGGATAAGCAGGTGGTTCGAGCTGGTTTTCTTTCCCTGAACCTGGCTGTGGGAGCTGTGGGCTGCTTTCCTGCCAGACTGAATAGACTTGACACTTTGGGACCCCGAGGGGCTTTCCAGAGGTGTTGGTCCTTACTCGGATCAAGCCAGGCTGGGAACTCCGTGGTAGGAGGTGGCCGGCCTCAGAGTGGCTTACCCAGGAGGAGAACATCCCCTCTGCTGCGGGAAGCTGTCGGTGGGGCTGTCGCCGTGGGGCAAAGCTCGTCTGTGTGTCCCAACACCTCCAGAACAAGGCCCTCAGCGTCTCTGAGGGCGCTCAGCTGGTGTTTCAGGAAGGAAACCAGAGGTGTTGGCCCCCCTCGAGGTGATCTCTGGGCTTATGCTGCTTAAATTCCCTGGAGCATGATGCTTTGGGGCCCGTGATCTTGGGATCCCAGCAGTATGCAGTGCAGGAGACACCTCAGGACTGTTCTTTGTCTGTTTGCGGGTTTTTTTTCCCCAATTACTGGTTGATGGGCTATATCAGTTGCGATTTGTTTGATCTGCCTACGGCCGCTCTCACGGCCCTTCTGCCATCTGGGTTAATTAAGGGCCAGATGCTGGCACTTCGGGGCTTCTGATCGCTCAAGCAACAGCTTGGCAAAGGAATTGATCTGCCACGATTTTGGGCACCTTGCTAACACCCCGGTAGGTTTGGCAGAGCTTTTAGCCCTTCGTTATTAAACTGGGGCACCTTAACCCCTTGGTGGATGGGAGACGGACGCACCTGGCAGGTGTGTGGGTCACTCAGTGACTCAGGTTTGCGAGCGGACGCGCTGGCTGCCGACCCGCTGCGCTCGCGGACCATCGTCTGCACTTGGCGCTGCTGTTAATTGGTGGCTTTTATTCTAGAAGGTGCACACAATTATCCCATTTGTGACGCTCGCTGCTTTTGGGGAGTATATTTGCAATTTAGGTGGGAGCTGCAGGGTCTTAGAAGCCCTTGGGGTTTGGTGGCATGGTGCAGGGTGCCTGTACTGTGCCGTGGCCACTCAGGTGGATTGTTTTGTGGCCAGGCACAGCCTGGCCGGCGGATGGGACAGTCCTGGTCCCTTTGAGGAGGTGCGAAGGTTTGAGCTGAGCTCAGGACGCAGCAGCAGCTCACAGCCCCACGTTGCTGCGTGCAGCAGGGCTGAGCGTGAGCTAACAGTGGCTCAAGTTGGACCAGTCCTTAGGGAAAATATCTTCCTATGGAGCATGTATGGGGCTGGTGTGAGCCCTTGGGGTTTTGTGGCGGCTGTGGGGAGAGGTGTGGGGCAGAGGCAGGGGTGAGCACGGGGATGGGAGCTGTGCACCATCTGCAGGGTGGGATACGCCCCGTAACTTCACTGCTGTGAATAAGGAAGAAGAAATAATTGGGTTCAGCAGGAGGCTCTTTAGCTGCTGGCCCCTGTATCCTTGGCCGCTCGTTCTCCTCTTCCGTGCTTTGGTTTTTATCTTCCCCTGCTGGTGGCTGTGCCTGGTCCAGGGGGTTTATTTTCGGAGGCCGGGGGACCTGCAGCGCTGCTCCGGTGCGGGGGCCGTCGCCGCCTCGTGCCTGTCTGGCCTTTTGCATTGGCTTGAAGTTGGTTCATATCAATGGAGAACAGTTGTGTGAAGCCCCCACAGCTTCGCTTTCCCATGTCGATATTTAGGAATTTTTTCAGTTTGCCTTAAGTTTCTTTAATTGTGCCGACTTACTGGCTTTTCCTGATCCGCTTCCTGCCCTCAAGTGCTTTATTTGCAGCTGCGAGAGGGTGCTTTGCTTGCGTGGAGTTTTCTTTCCCTGCTAACCTTCACTTGACCCCCTGTTTTCTAGATGAGCTGTTTCCTAGAAGCTTGCCCTTTGAGTTCCTGCTCTTCTTTGCCTCTCCCTCTGCTTTAGGTGCCGATATATACCCCCTTGTCCTTGGGGGATGTGTGTTTGTGTGGGACTGGAACGGATGCATCTCCCTGCGTTTGCTTCCTTCCTTCCCTTCCTGCCGTCCTCGTCAGACCCTCCTGAAGACACGTGTCAGGCTGGGTAGATCAAAACTTAGTGTCAGCCAGTAAACTCCTGTTCTGGGCTGTCACAGAGTCTGTAGGAAGATCAGCAGAGGTACAGCGAGCGCTCTCGCTGTCATAATCGGGGACCCGGGGTGTCTTGGGCACTGTTTAAATGCTGGTGTGGTGCTTTGATGGCTCGTTCCTCTGGAGGAACAGCAGCAGAAGCAGCGCGTTCCCCGCATCCCTTCCCAGGCAACGGGTCTCTACTGCTAGAAGCTGAAAAACTCCCATCAGCAGCGTCTCAGCCTTCAAGGATGGAGGAATTGGCCTAAAACGGGGTGGTAAAAATAGCTGGGGGTCGCTAATAAGTTTTCTTCTTTTACTGTTCATAAGAGGAAGCACGTGGCGCCAGCGATGGCTTATTCGACATTGGTGTCGTCCCCGGGAACCCGCTGTCGGTGCCCTCCTCGGTGAGGAGCACCGTGCCGTGTTTGTTGCCGTGTCTCGCATTTGGCAGCATCTTGTTCACCTGGGATGGCTGAATTCGGGAGCCCGCTGGCGTGGCAGCCAGGAGGAAGGGGCTGGCTGAGCTCTGCCATGTTCCCAAGCTCAGGGCCTGAGATGGAGGAGGGGTCTTGCACCGCGCTGTGCCCCTACGGGTGCGTCAGCCGACGGCTCCGAAATATGGGTCCTGGGAGGGACACGCCGTCCTGCCTTTGGCCCCGTGAGCTCAGCCGCAGGAGCGTCAGGTTCTCCTTCAACCTCAACGTACTCCATGAGCAGCAGAAAATCAGATGCTCCGGACTACGGTGGTGGTTCTAGCTGGGCCACGGGCTCCTTCGTGCTCAATCACAGGAGCAAAAGAGCCTCATTAAAGCTGCATCCATCACGGAAAGTGTCTGCAGCAGCACCTAGCAGGACCCTTCTGCTGCATGTTGCATGAGTGTGGATGATATTTTCCACCCTGAGGCAGATGGAGGGGGGGAGTATGGGAGGCAGAGCGGTGTGGCCACCATCACACCGGGGCTCTCGGGGGAGCAGCATTGCTTTGGGTCTTCTGTAGCTCTTAAATTTTGTCATCCGGGGTGAATAAGATCAGGGATAAAACGCTGTGGAGAGCCCCTTTCCTCCTAGAAGCTGACATGGGGGCTGAGGGGTCCTGAGCGCCCCACTTTTCCATCTGGCTGAGCCTGGCCGGCACGGCCTGGGGGGTGGGAGGTACAGGAGGGATTGATGATGCCACATGTTCTGGTTTCACCGTCAGTAGGGGCTTCGGAGAGGTGTCCCACCGCCCCTTGGCTGCAGGGACCACCCGAGAGCAGGAGGCTCTGCAGCAGGGCAGGGGTGGGATGGTGGGGGACAGTAGGTCCAGGATTCCCAGGGAAGATGTGGGTTTATGCTGCTTCAAAGGTCCTCAAAACGGACCGGAGGAGCCCAAACCAGGTGTGGGTGAGCTCTGGGTGCTCCCCTCCAACACCCAGCCACCCTTTTGCTACCAGACCCTTACAAACGCTTTAAACCCCTCAAATCCAGTTTGCAAGACAAGCTTAAAAGAAGTTTGGCAAGGAGGTGGGGTAAAATTTGAGCCGCCACAAGGGCAGGGGCTCTTTGTCTTCCTCGGTTTGTTGCAGCAAATCTCGGGTTCTGCTTTTTCGGAGTGCTGGTGCTGCTCCCGGCGGTCAAGAGCTGCTGCTCTGCTCAGCCCTTTGCTTGGGAGATCAGCGAGAGTTGGGACATTTTTTTCCAGCCTGGAAAGGAGCTCGGTGGGAATTGCCGGAGCCGAGGGAGCAAACGCCTTCGCTCGGCTCCCGGCTCTCTCCCTGCCTGGTTGCTGCCATCTCCCTGCCTGCAGATGAGCTCCCACCACCCGTTTTTGCTCGCCGGATGGTGTTTAGCAAGGGCAGAGTATTTGCAACTCACTGTAATGACTCTGAACAATCAGATCTGTTCAAATGAAATGATTGAGGCTGTTGGCTCTGGATGTGACACCCCCCCCCCCCCCCGTCCTTCTCCTGTGTGCCAGAAATCTGCCTGATTTACTGTCGGGCTCCAGTTTGGGATGGGGGACCCTGCCCTATCCATCCATTTGCCCAGTTCAAGCTGGAAAAAGGTGTGTGTAGAGAGAGATGGGGTGATGCAAGAGCTGCTCTGCAGTCCCTGAACCGTTTCCTTTGCCCTCCTTAAAACTGGAGCCAGGCAGCAGCGTTGGACCCTGCCCAGGGGCTGAGCTCGGAGGAATTCACCTTCAGCGGGGCTGTGCCAGCGGCCGTCGCATCCCCGGGCTGGCAGGTAGCCCTGCCTCGTTGCCCTTGCTTAGCTGGGAGGGGGGGGAGCATCAGGCATGGTGCGGGGTGCTGAGCACCCAGGTTTGGTGGGGGTTCGGAGCCTTACTCGGCTTCTCGTCCCCCTGCTCGAGGCGCTGGGTTGCTTCAAGTCTGGTCCTGCCGCTGGGGAGGTTGAGGTGTCGGCGTGGGGAGCGAGGGGTGCGCTTCAATTCTCGAGCTCAGCCCGGAGGAGGAGTCGGCAGTTTGCTTTTTGGAGGCTGCAGTCGGCACTGCAGGGCTTCAAAGGAGCCGGGGAGATGGGTGGCCGTCTCTGGCTCTGAAATTAGTGGGGTTTCGGATGGTTAAAACACGCGCTGCGGTACCCGGAGGCTCTGGGAAACCGGGAAGCTGCAGGAAAGCAGCAGGCGTGATTCATGTCTGCGAACCGGCTGCAGAAATTCCCTGGTAGGCTTCAAGTTTGCTTTCCAGGCACTTCTGCAGAGCAGGGCTGACTGCGAGCCAGGTCGGTGAAAACGGAGGGACTGCGGTAAATCCTTCTTTCCTCCCTCTCTTGCAGGACGGGATCCGCAGTCAGGCGCAGAGAGCTGCTGCGGCGCAGCCTGGGAGCTCCTGCTGTTCGCTGGAGAGCCATCGACCTAAGGGGGAAAAAAAAAAATATAAAAATAAAAGCTCTGAATAAATCCCAGGTAACCCAAGCAGGGAGGAGCGGCGTGTCTTAACAGGAGGCTGCCCGGGAGAGTGGTTTGCTCGCGGGACAGCCTCGGCAGGGCTGGGGTGGCACGGCGGCAGACTCGCCCCGTCTGTAACGGCGTCGGGACCGCGCTGCCAACACCTAAAGCGAGCCCCAAACTGCTGCAAACTCCTTCTCTCTTACCGTCCGCCAAGCTGGCTCTAGCTGTGCGCTCTGCCCGCCGGGCTCGGCCCCCAGATTTTATCCAGATTTTCTTTTTTATCCCTGTTGGAGATCCCTATCCAGTTTGGACAGGGAACAGAGGACACAGTTTCTCTGGCTGCATCTCGCGTGCTCTCCGGGGATTGCTGCGTTTGGCTTTCAAGATGCTCATTTACATTTTAAAACCATTTGCAAGCGCTTTTTTTTTTTTTTTTTTTTTAAAAAAAAACAAACTTGGCTTTGCTTTCCGTGCTCCCGCCCCTCCGAAACAGCAAGGCCACTGCAGGGTTTCAAGGACGATTCTCTGGTTTCTTTGCCGTTGAAGGAAAGATGGATGAAACAGCTGTAAAAGACAAATCCCCTCTGACCTTGAAGAAGGGCCATCTGCTGCCCGCCCGTCGGGCTTCCCCAGCCTGCCGAGCCCTAAATCTGCCCCAAACTGCCGGAATTATATAATATAGCCCCGAGTGCTGGGCGGAAACCTCGTACCAGTTGAATTTAAAGCAACACTGCTGGAGTAGGGATGGTTTCTGGAAGAGGTTCCTTTTGGTCGGGCGCTGGCAGCCTCCTGCCCCCCTCGCTCTGGCGTTGGGCTGAGCCTTGGGTTTCGCTCGGTTCCTCTTCCCACCTCAGAGCTGTTCCCTGCGTAGGTGTGAGGGAGGGCCGGGAGTAAATTTTTTCCTTAGAAAAGTGTTTCTGGGACGAGGAGACGTGAAGCCAGGGGAGATCGCTGAGCCCTCGTGGCGGGGACGAGGGCTGCTCGGCTCCCGCGTGGGATGGGGTGAGCAAAGTGGCAGCTGCTCCTGCGGAGAGAAGCAATTCGGGGCTGGAGCCTGAGCAGGGGTGAGCGCTGGCGTTTTCAGCAGCTGCTTTCTTCTTCCTCCTCCTCCTCCACGTCCTCGTTAGCGAACCAGCTGATTCCCCACTCATCGGCAGAGCCCGTGGTGTAGTGGTGTGGCTGCGAGGTGCTCGCCCTCCCCTGGGGAACGGGCTCCAGCGGTAGCGCGGGAGCCGAGAGCTTCTCTGGGTGCTTCATCACCTTGTGACGCTTCCCATGAGATCCCAAGCTCTTTCCCTCCTCTGGTTTTTCCTTCCCGCAGCTCTCCGTAGCGATCCCAGCAAGGCAATTCTCAACCCTCAACCTCTCTGCTCTGCCTCTCCCCACAGGGACGTGTCGCTAGCTGGAGACCACGATGACGGACTCAAAATACTTCACCACCACAAAGAAAGGTAAGGGAGAGGGACAGGGAGGGTCACATAATTTTTCCTGCTCTTTTTACAGCTGCATAAGCCGGGCAGGGAGGGTTATCCCCCGCAGCGGGAAGCTGGCGGAGGGGCCGCCAGCTCTCGTGGGAATGCCCTGAGCCCACGCAGGTTGGTGGGGCTGACGCCTTTCTCCTTGCTCCGACACAACCGGGGTTGCTCCTGGGCTGCCGTGGGGTCAGAGCACCTTGTCCCCAACCCCCTGGACCCAGACAAGGCTGTTGGCAGCTGGGTTGTCGGCTTTAGCAGCTCAGGAGCGGCTGCGGGACACAACCCCCCTGCCCTGAGCTCCCCTAGGCTGGGACAGAAGCGCTCGGGGTGTTCGACTTAAGCTTTTTCCAGACCAAGGAATTAATATTCCTTGAAGAAAGCCATGTGGCATCTTCCTCTTCAATCTGCTTGCCCAGGAGTGAATAAAGAGCTCGGGGCGGGAGGTGATGCCCTTGGGCTGGGTCCAGAGCTGACTGGTCGCTCCCATGAAGGCGCTGGGCTGGGGGATTGCTCCCACGTGCAGAGCGGGATTTGGGAGCCGCCATCCCTTGCGCGGGCTTGAGGAGCAGTTCCTAAAATCCGCCTGCGTTCGCTGCTGCTGTCATACGGGCTGCAGTGCGCTCCCCAGGTAGGGGAGGGCCTCGCAACAGCCGTGTGTGGGGCTGGGGCTTCACTGCGTGCTGTGATAACTGCCCTGCAGCCAAAAATATCTGCCGAACAAACCCCACGTTCTGTGCTTGAGATGTGGGGCGCTTGTGATCGTCACTCCTGCAGCGTCTCCCGTCCCTAAAGCCCTCTGGGGTTCTCGTGGGGCTGGAAGAGCTGCAGGGATATGCCAACAGGCTCATCTCCGTTTCTGTGGATGAGAGCTGAGCCCCCAAAGCGACCCCGGCCCTCGACGTGACATTTGGGACATTAAAATCTCCTTTTCCAGCTCCTGGCACCCTGGAGGACCCGGGGTGGCAAAGGAGCCCTGGCACACAGCGGGTGGGAGCTGGGCTCACCCTCTTTTGGAAGCAGGAGGGTGGGTGCCCCATCCCCTAACCCCCGAGCTCCCCGTTTTCCTCTTCCTCCAGGGGAGATATTTGAGCTGAAAGCCGAACTGAACAGTGACAAGAAGGAGAAGAAGAAGGAGGCCGTGAAGAAGGTGATAGCGTCCATGACCGTCGGCAAAGACGTCAGGTGCGTGGCGGCGCTGTGCCGGGAGCGTCCGGGCCAAACCGTGCCGGGAAGGTGCCCGGATGGCTTGAGGGCTCCTGGTTTTCCCCCGTTGCCTCCGAAGAGTTTTCGTGCCGGCTTTTGTCTCGGGTGAGGACTGAGCGAGCCGCTCTACCTCTTGCTACGGGAGGAAAATGTTTGTGTAAGCGTGGCCGTCTGGCAGGCGGGGGTTTGCCTGGCTTTGGCGGTAAGAGGATTGGGCTGGCCGCCAGATAAGTTTGTTTGGGATTATTGCCGCTTCCTTCAGGTGTTACTAAAAACGAGCAGACACCCCCCCTCCCCCCCCTACCTCTGAGCCTTTAAGGCAGACGGTCGGCGTCTCCGCCTCCGTGGCGATAAGCCTTTCGCCGCCGCTCCAGTCCAAAAGGTCGGGCGGCTGCTTTGCCCTTTTCTTTATCCCTCTGACCGAGCAGCGTACGGCCCCTCTGTCCCCTCCTCCCCGCGCCGTCCCGTCCCCGCACACCCTTGGCGTTCCGCGTAACGCCAGCGCTTTGCTTTTCCTGGGGCGTTTGAGAGTAGATGGAGGAAAAGCGGTGTGTCCCCAACTCCCAGAGCGCTCGCAGCAGCGGGTAATGCCCTGTCTTGGGGTCACCGTGGAGAAGATGACACCGGACATGGCAGTGACTTGCTTGAGGCTGATCGGGGCACAGCAGAAGCTACAATCGATTGGAAAGGAAATAGTGGCTGTGGCAGCCCTTTTTGTTGTTTGGTGGGGTTTTTTTTTGGGGGGTGTGCGTATTTTAGGCTGCAAGGAAGCACTTTCCTAAGTTCATCCCTCCCCGGGAGGTGCCAGGAAAACCTGGTTTAGGCTGGGATGAGATCAGCTGAGGTGGGTGGCAGCTCTGCTGGCAGCAGGACCTCTTGTGAGAGAGGGAGAACTAGCAAAACGCCTGTCCCGGGGGTTTCGGGCAGCCTGGGTCTGATCCCATAGGCGATGGGTGGCTTTGCGGTGGCAGAGACGCTTCCAGGAGCCACGGGACATCTGTCAGGGTGGGATAACTCCTGCGTTAGCCCTCTGATCTTGATTGCCTCTCCTAAGGTGGTTTAATAGTCTAATTGGTTTGTCTTTATGGTGAAACAGCAGCTCCGGCATCCCGCGGCTGGGATGGGGGAGGGGGAGGGTTGGGAAAGGAGGAGCCCCCAGTTCCGTGCAGGCGGTTTGGCAGCTCCGCTCCGTCCTCGGAGATCGTCACGCTGCTGTGGGGCTGTTCCTTACACCCGGTCCTGGGAGTTTACTTCTCTAACGTTACGTTTCTAGCGTAGGACGTGGGGTGAGCGCGTCAAGCAGTTTGCAGCCGGACAGGTTTAACGTCTGCAAAAGCAAAGGAAGGTTTTGGTAGGACTGTGCCGGAGGGATTCCGGAGAAGGCGAGGGGAAACTGCTCGTCTCCCACGTCCTCTCGCAGGTGCCAGAGGTTTTTGCACCTTCCTGTGATGGCTGGGCCATGTTGCACCTTCTCCCAGGGCGATGAACACGCACTGGAGCTGGGATGCAGCAGAGCCGCGTGGGAGAGCTCAGTTTTTGTCCTTTAGGGGCCATTTTGAGCTGCTTTTTGGTACAGATTCATAAAGAAATACCCACTGGGTGTGGGTAATTTAACCACATCTGTTGCAGAGCGGGCTCAGGTCTTGCAAGAGCCAGCAGTCTTCTGGCTTCAGGCTTGGGTTGAGTGTCAGGAAGGGGATGGCCGTGCTCCTGGGGAAGCGTAGGGTCCCGTAGGCAGCGACGTCTCCTTCCCCCGACCGTGTCCTGCCTTCACCAACGGCGCTTTGTGTTTCAGCGCTCTCTTCCCGGACGTGGTGAACTGCATGCAGACGGACAACCTGGAACTGAAGAAGCTGGTCTACCTCTACCTGATGAACTACGCCAAGAGCCAGCCGGACATGGCCATCATGGCAGTCAACACCTTTGTGAAGGTGAGAGGAGAGGGCTCGTGTGCCCGAGAGCCGCACGCTGCAGCGGGTCGGTGCATCCCCGCTTTCGTGCGAGGCCGTCGCACTAAGCTGCTCCAAAAAAGGGAGCTCCAGCACGTTTCCAAAGCCTCTCCCTTCAGGAGCAGAGGCTCCCCTAGCTCGAGATAACTGAGCAAATTTGTCCAGTAATGCAGAAGAAAAACAGTTTCTTGGCAGCCGTACTGTGCCACTCGCTCTGTCGGTGGCAGCTTCGGTCGTGGGCAGCTCCCGTGACCGAACGACCGTCACGTGAGCTTACGCTCCGAAGTCTCTGCAGCTGAGAAAGCCCTCGTGATCTTCGAGTTGGAGTTGGGAACTGAAGAGCGTGTTTGTTAGGAGCCAAAATGTTGCCAAATCACTTTGTGAAACGGCTTTGGTGGGCATTAGAGGGAGTTCTGGCTTTTTTAGGGAGGAAAAAATAACCACGCGGTAAACCTGGTAGATGCGTTTCCCAGGTCAGGTGGCCGTTTTGCGGGGTGGCAGCTGACTTCAGATGCTTGGTGGAAGTGATGAAGACATCGGATTCCTGGAGGTGTGTTTGGAGTGACGGTGTTAAAACTCTGTGGGTGCCAGATTGCAGAACGAGAAATCAGAGCTCTCTCTTGGGTGACTTGTTCTTGAGAGCCGAGTGTTAAAACCTTTAGACTTCAGGTACCCAAACGAGAATGAAGGTCCCTAAGCCACCGCTGATGTTTGTGATTCAAATAGAAGAGGCCCTGGAAGTCTAACCTCCCCCTCTCATCCCCGCAGGACTGTGAGGACCCAAACCCTCTGATCCGGGCTCTGGCTGTGCGGACCATGGGCTGCATCCGTGTGGACAAGATAACGGAGTATCTCTGTGAGCCCCTGCGGAAGTGCCTGAAGGACGAGGACCCTTACGTGCGCAAGACAGCGGCCGTCTGCGTGGCGAAGCTCCATGACATCAATGCCCAGCTGGTGGAGGACCAGGGCTTCCTGGACACCCTTAAGGACCTCATCTCGGACTCTAACCCCATGGTGATTATTTTTTTGCCTTCTCCATCCTCTCTTCTCCTCATCCCAACGGCAGTAAATGCTCTCCCTTCATCTTCACATGCTGACTCCTTTCCTCCCGTGCTCCTCTTCGCTCTCTTTTTGGTGCTTAACCGGCTGCTTTTGGGGACAGCTGCTTCTGAGGGTTGCAGGCTGTGTTCCTTGTCCTGTAACCCCATCTCCTGGATGGAAGGTTTCTGCAATTCCTTGGCAGCGCGTTGTTAGTCTGTTCCCAGGGTGGAGGAGGCTGCCCCGGCCAGCTCAGAGCAGGGGATGGTGGCAGAGGGGAGCCGATGCTTGGCGCCGGTGCCACACAACTGGTGGCTTTTGCCTCTGGTGAGGGTTTCCTAGCAGCTGGGCTTTGGCCACCGTTAAAAACTTTAAAACCTGCTTTCCCTAGAGTTTGCAGCTCTTCAGATCTTGCCGCAGGCGTAGCGGTGAGCCCGGGAGCTGCCGCAGAAAGTGATGGGGCTCCTCAGAGCTGCCCTAAGAAGGGGAGCGAGAGCGGGTTCCTCTCTGCTGGGCGTAGGGCCAAGGATGACTCCCACTGAACATGTGTGAACCATTGGAGCTGTGGCGTGGGTGGTGGGACCGTGCTGGCGGTGATTGCTCATCTCCTGAGGATCAGCTGGTGGGGAGGAGAAGCTGGTGTCCAGATGTCACTGGGATGCGAAGCGCGGATATGGAGGATGCAGCTCATCCACTTGCACCAGCTTTCCCTCAGGCTGCTGAACCACATTTGATGTCACCTAACGCTTGCTGTCACCTAACACGTGTCCTGTCCCCTCTGGCAGGTAGTGGCCAATGCAGTAGCAGCTCTCTCGGAAATAGCGGAGTCTCACCCGAGCAGTAACCTCCTGGACCTCAACCCCCAGTCCATCAACAAGCTGCTCACAGCCTTGAACGAGTGCACCGAGTGGGGCCAGATCTTCATCCTGGACTGCCTGGCAAACTACATGCCTAAGGATGATCGGGAAGCCCAGAGGTGAGGGAGGTTCTGGGTGCTGTTAGGGCAGCGACGGCTTCAGGGCACCACGGACCGGCCGGAGCGAGGCTGGGCTGTGGAGGGGGACAGCGCTACGGAAGTGCTGCCAAGGGACAGTGAGGACAAGCAACGTCATTCTCTGCTAGCACCTTTTGTGGGGCTGCATGGTTGCGGTTTTTTGAAGCCGCCTCTAGAGGGAGGGAAGAAGCGTGGGTTTTTTTGGGCTATGAAATTGCTAGATGTTGGGTATTTTTGAGCCCAGCCCAGGGGAGAGTGAGAAAAGGTGGTTTTGAGGCTGAAGTGGGTAGGAAGGTGCCAAGCCCCAAGGTTTGTGGGGTGATGAAAGCGGTGCCAAGGGACAGTGAGGACAAGGCACAGCTTTCCGTGCTGGCCCCTTTGGTGTGGGAGCAATGGCTGGATGTCCGGTATTGGACAAGGGAAGAGCAAGTGATGTCATCTACCTGGACTTGTGCAAAGCGTTTGACACCGTCCCACATGATATCCTGGTCTCTAAATTGGAGAGACATGGATTCAACAGATGGACCACTCGGTGGATAAAGAACTGGCTGGATGGTCACACACAAAGAGTTGTGGTCAACGGCTCGCTGTCCAGGTGGGGACCAGTTACGAGTGGTGTTCTTCAGGGGTCTGTACTGGGACGAGTGCTGTTCAGTGTCTTTGGCGACGTGGACAGTGGGATGGAGCGCACACTCAGCAGGTTTGCCGATGACACCAAGCTGTGTGCGAGGTAGACACGCTGGAGGGGAGGGATGCCATCCAGAGGGACCTGGACAGGCTGGAGAGGTGGGCCCGTGCCAACCTCCTGAAGTTCAACCAGGCCAAGTGCAAGGTCTCACACCTGGGTCGGGGCAATCCCAAGCACAACTCCAGGCTGGGCAGGGAATGGCTGGAGAGCAGCTCTGAGGAGAGGGACCTGGGGGTGCTGATTGACGAGAAGCTCAACGTGAGCCGTCAATGTGCGATCGCAGCCCAGAAGGCCGACCGCATCCTGGGCTGCATCAGAAGAAATGTGGCCAGCAGGTCAGAGGGGATTCTGCCCCTCCACTCCACTCTCGTGAGACCCCACCTGGAGTACTGCATCCAGCTGTGGAGTTCCCAACATAAGAAGGACATGGACCTGCTGGAGCACGTCCAGAGGAGGCCATGAGGATGATCTGAGGGCTGGAGCCCCTCTGCTGTGCAGACAGGCTGAAAGAGTTGGGGCTGTTCAGCCTGGAGAAGAGAAGGCTTTGGGAAGACCTTAGAGCCCCTTCCAGTCCCTAAAGGGGGCCTACAGGAGAGCTGGGGAAGGACTTTTTACTGGGGCATGTAGTGATAGGACGAGGGGGAATGGCTTCAAACTGGAAGAGGGGAGATTTAGATGAGATATTAGGAGGAAATTCTTGGCTGTGAGGGTGATGAGCCCCTGGCGCAGGGTGCCCAGAGAAGCTGTGGCTGCCCCATCCCTGGAGGTGTTCAAGGCCAGGTTGGATGGGGCTTGGAGCAACCTGGGCTGGGGGGAGGTGTCCCTGCCCAGGGCAGAGGGGTGGAACGAGGTGATTTTTGAGGTCCTTTCCAACCTAAACCATTCTATGACTCTATGATTTTTGAGCCCGGCCTGGGGGAGAGTGAAAAAAGGTGGTTTTGAGGCTGAAGTGGGCAGGAAAGTGCTGAGCCCCAAGGTTTGTGGGGTGATGAAAGCGCTACCAAGGCACAGGCATTGTGCTTCTTGAGTTGCTTCAAAATGTGGCCTCCCCCCGCAGCAGGGGAGGACAGGCGCTAGGGAGGTCGGAAAAAGGGTCACCGCAATAGGGTTTCGTAAAGGCTGGGAAATATCCGTCATCGGGGCAGTTAAGAGCCGGTCCAGCATCTCTTGGGAAGGTCTTAAATGCTGCTCAGCTGTCCAGCTAGCTGCAAACTCTGCCAGCACCTTGTTCTTCATCAGTACTAGCAGCAACGTATAAGTAGGGAGATGGGCTGTCATCGTTTTCTTTCCTTTCTCCCCCCAATACCTCCAGTATTTGCGAGCGAGTGACACCCCGGCTATCCCACGCCAACTCAGCGGTGGTGCTCTCAGCGGTGAAGGTGCTGATGAAGTTCATGGAGATGCTGTCAAAGGACCTGGATTATTACGGCACGCTGCTAAAGAAACTGGCCCCGCCGCTGGTCACCCTGCTCTCCGCAGAACCTGAGCTGCAGTACGTGGCTCTCCGCAACATCAACCTCATCGTGCAGAAGAGGTGAGTGCCCCGGTGTGACAGGAGGGGACAGCCTGTGCCGGGCTTTCCTGCTCCTTTACGGGCGCCGCTTCTCAGCGCTTCAAACCCTCTGACCGCGGCGGTGTTGGGGCTTTGCTGATGTGACCCGTCATATGGATTTATTTTTTTTTTTTTTCTCTAATATTTAAAATCCAAGGGCTGAGCACAGAGAGTCAGGAGAGGCAATGGGCAGGGAGCGAAGCTGGGATCTCCAGGAGGGGTTTATTTTAATTTATTGTTCATTCGGGGGAGCAAAGGATGGAGAGGCAAAAAGCTGAGACTTTAGTCATTAAATATCTAGTGAGGAATTTTTTTTGGTGAGATCGGCTTGTTTCTAGGTAGTCGCCCTCTTTGAATAAGCGCTGAGAGTCCTTTTGTCCCTTTGCTGATCTCAAATTGCTGGTGGACAGGAGGTGGCCGAGGCTCCAACGCATGTGCCCCGAGCAGAACCGGCCAGCTGGAGAGCCACGCTCCGCGGTGACGGCCGGAGTCAGATGATTTGTCATCCCGCCAGTTATCGCCACGGTTGTCTATTAAAAATAACAGCAACTTCTGGGAGAAGTGAAAAGCAATTAATGTCCCTGGGAGCGGGACCGTGGAAGGCAGGTTGGCCCCTTGGAGCTGGACCTGACCTGTCTCTTCCCCAGTTTAGAGAGAGGATGATCTGGTGAGAAAGCTCCGGCCCTGAGACGTCCCTTCCAACCTTGGCAAGACAAACGTCCCCTGTTGCTTTACGCCTGGTCTTTGTTTGCGGCAAGGTTGTGCCCTGTCCCCTGTGTGCCAGCGAAGGGAGAGAGTCCCAGGAGGGGGGATAATCGTGGAATCTTGGATTTCTTGGCATTGAACAGACCCACCCCCCCCCCCCCCAAAACCTTGAGCCTCATCCTCCTGGCCCAGAGCTGCTCCGGGTTTCCCCAGTTTATGTCCTCAGTGTCTCCAAGCCCTTGCCAGCCCGGCTCCAGCCTTGGCCGGGGAGCGATGATTCATGCTCGTAGCTGGCTAATGGAGTGAGGAATTTGCAGGGACTCGGGGCATTAGCTGGCCGCAGGGTCGGGTGAACGAATCCCCATCCGTCTCCTGACCAGCGTGCAGCTTTCTGGAGAGGACAACTGCCTTTCTGCGCTGCTTTGCCTGCTGGTCGGTGCCGGGGTGAGAGCCTGGAGGTGGGAGCGGAGCTCACATCTTGCTTCTTCCACAAGAGAATAGCAGTATCAGGTGTCCAGAAAGCTCTGGAAAAAAAAAACCCAACATTGTTTCTGGAAGATTTTTGATGTCTCTGTGGTCAAAGCGAAGGAGCGTGTGTCTCCCTTAATCGCTGCCTCTCGTTGTGCTCCAGGCCCGAGATCCTGAAGCACGAGATGAAGGTGTTCTTTGTGAAGTACAACGACCCCATCTACGTCAAACTGGAGAAGCTGGACATCATGATCCGCCTGGCTTCCCAGGCCAACATCGCTCAGGTCAGGCTCTGCCCGCCGGTGCTGCTGGGCTGGTTAGGCACCAAAGGGGGTGTGCGGGGAGCTCCTCCAGCCCCACAGGCAGGGGGTTCGCCCAAAAAATCCTCGACCCAACTTTGCAGGATGCTGTTGGGAGCACCTGTACCACCCAGTCTGCTTCTGCTGGGTCACCGCCCTGCTTTTCTGGTGGCTTTTTCTTGCTGCCGGGCTCTCACCATCTTGTCCCCTCCGGCAGGTGCTGGCAGAGCTGAAGGAATATGCCACGGAGGTGGACGTGGACTTCGTAAGGAAGGCGGTTCGAGCCATCGGCCGCTGCGCCATCAAGGTGGAGGTGAGGGCTGGGTCGCTTCGGGTCCTGATGGCAGCTGTGGCTGGGCAAGGCATCGCTCCCCAGCGTGCGTTGGGTGAGCTGGAGGTCATCCCACCCCAGGACGTGGCTGCTGCCCTGACTTAACTTAGACCCTTCGTGGGCCTGGGGGTGATTGGAACATCTCTCTTACGAGGAAAGGCTGAGGGACTCGGGGCTTTTTCATCTAGAGAAAAGACGACCGAGGGGGGATCTTATTAATGCTTATAAATCCTTCAAGGGCGGGTGCCGGGGGGATGGGAACAGGCTTTTTCCAGTGGTGCCCAGTGACAGGACAAGAGGGAACGGGCACAAACGTGACCATGGGAAGTTCCATCTCAACCTGAGGAGGGACTTCTCTCCTGTGCGGGCGGCAGAGCACTGGCACAGCTGCCCAGAGAGGGGGTAGTCTCCCACTCTGGAGCCATTCCAAACCCGCCTGGACGTGTCCTGTGCCACTGCTGGAGGTGCCCCTGCTCTGGTGGGGGGTGGGATGGGGGAGCTCCAGAGGGCCCTTCCCACCCTGACCAGTCTGGCATTCTGGGGATGAGCCACGGTTATTCCACGGTGGACGTACGGGGTGTAAGGAGGGTGTTTCATCCCCTTACCCTTCACTGCTGGAGCTGTTTTAGGATCCCTGCCTGCCCCGTGCTCCGGTGCAGACCCCGCTGCCTGCAGCTGTGCCTGATGTGTTAATGCAGCAGATGATCCAAGTGGCTTCTTTGGGGACCGCAGCGGGGGCTGGAGGGAACTAATCCCTTACCGAGGGGGCCGGGAGGCTTTGCTTCCCCTCGGGGGGGGTGGGTAATTTGAAGAAGGGGATTATTAAAAACCTCGCCGTGGCTCCGCGTGGCCCAGGTAGGGGCA
Source organism: Vanellus vanellus (assembly GCF_965231255.1). Classification (NCBI taxonomy): domain Eukaryota; kingdom Metazoa; phylum Chordata; class Aves; order Charadriiformes; family Charadriidae; genus Vanellus; species Vanellus vanellus. Next base: position 2,264,537 of record NC_138921.1, read on the forward strand.
GGCTCACAGGCGAGCTCGCGTGCCTTTGCGCCAGCTGCTATGGCACCAGGTTTACTGCAGAGCATCCTCAAATCATCCGAGACAAACCGCTCGACACCGGCGAGCCGGTGCACGGAGAGAGAGATGCGCTGGAGCCGGCTCAGGCTTTGCTTCCCACCGGGAGCTGAGCTGACCCGGCTCTGCCGTTAGAGCGATCCCTCCCCTCTGTGGTGAAGCCACCTCCTCCCGGGGGAATTTATTACCGTGACATTAGCTGGTTTTTCCCTAATACCACTGAGCCGTGTGGCTGGGCAGATCCAAACTAAGGGAAGGCTCAAGACGTTGCTGCCCCGGCAAGCCGAGGTTTGGGCTCGCTGCTGCGCTCGTGCACCCGATGGTCCGAAATGCATTCCATGGGAGCAGGGAGCAAGCGGTGTGGGGGGAGAGGAGGCTCTGGGGGCGTGCAAGGGGGGTGAGGAGGAGCCAGACCTGGATGGGAAGGGGAGACCACGTTTGTGTGTTCCCCGTTTTGGTCTGGGTTGGGTTTTGGGGGAGGTATGGAGGGGATAAGGCAGTAAGGAGGGGGTGTGGGAAGGGCAGCAGAGGCTTTGGGATGGGGACACGAGTGTTGCTGCTGACTGACCGAGTCCCTCCGACAGCAATCGGCCGAGCGCTGCGTCAGCACCCTGCTCGACCTCATCCAGACCAAAGTCAACTACGTGGTGCAGGAGGCCATTGTCGTCATCAAGGACATCTTCCGCAAGTACCCCAACAAGTGCGTGGCAGCTGCCTGTGAGCCTCAGAGCCTCGGGTGGATGTTCCCGGTCCTAAACGGGCTCTTTCTACCCCTCTGTTCTTGGAGGGAGCCTACAAAGACCCAGGCAGGGGCGAGGGATGGGCTGCTGCTCCCTCCTGGTAGGACGGTTGGTGGTGAAGCCACCTGGACCCTCCCTGCAGCGAAGATGGCGTTGGATTTTTTGCCATTCGAGGTTGTGATCACCGGTCAGCGCTGCCCCAAGAGTTAAGCTGTGGGTAGGAAAGCCATCCCCAGCCTAGGGGATGTCCCCAGCCCCACCATGGCCGTTCCAGATCCAGACACCCAAATAGACATGAGCCGCCAGAGGTTTTGAGGTCCCTCAAGTCAGGTGGCTCTTAATTCAGCGCTCCCCATGCCGGAGCGAGGGCAGCAGGAGGAGGGGAGTGTTCCAGCTGAGCCAGGATGAATAGGCAACTGCGTGATCAGGAAGTCATGTACTAATACTGGTGATATATACTAATGAGCTGAATTAATAACGAACAGGAACTCTGCACGAATAGCCGGTGACTCAGGGCTGCTGCAGAGAGGAGGGAGAGGAGTTGAGATGAGCGGGGCTGAGAAGTTAATTCAGTAGCGGGGCTGGCGAGCAGGGGAAGGTGCTCTGGGACCCTAGAGGGATCGGTGTGGGCAGTGTCATGCTGTGCCACAGCACCGGGGAGAGGGGACAGCCCCAGGCAGGTGGCAGGGGCCCTTGCTGGTTCCCTTGGCGATGTCCTGGTTCTGCTGAGGTTGGATGGGACGTGATTTGGAGTTAGGGAGGAGCTGAGACTCTTGCTTTTGGTGAACGCTTGTCCTCTTCTTGGGAAGGTATGAGAGCGTGATCGCCACCCTCTGCGAGAACCTCGACTCCCTGGACGAGCCCGAGGCCCGGGCTGCCATGATCTGGATCGTAGGAGAATATGCTGAGCGGATCGACAACGCCGACGAGCTGCTGGAGAGCTTCCTGGAGGGATTCCATGATGAGAGCACCCAGGTGCAGTGGGACTGGAGCGGGGGGCACATCCTCCATGCGATGGGGGGGGGTCCGGCTGCCAGCAGGACCAGCTGGTTGAGGGGTAACACTGACAAAACCTGTGCTAATCAAAGTGTAACGAAGCATTTGCTCTAGCAGGGACGTGAAGGTGTTTTCCTTGCAGGCGGCTCGGGGGCAGCGGTGTCCCACAGCTGCTTTGGGTGAGGATGTGGCCCATGAAATGCCACCATGGTGGTGTCCCAAGCACCTTCCCTGCTTAATAGTTGGGAAGGACCACTTGGTCGCCTGGATATTCCTCTGTGCCAGGACAGGATCAGCCCTTTGGAGCTGGAAAATGGAGTCAGATGGCTGAAATGAGCAGAGGGAACTGCTCATGCCTCTTCTTGCTGGGGCAGCTGAGGCCGGTGGTTTTGCCTGTGGAATTTGGTGGGGGGATTTCCATCTATGGAAATTTCCTACAACCCCCTGTGTAAAACACTGTGAAACTAAGTCACGGTGAACAGGGGAAAATCTATAAATGCAAAATAGCAAAGCCAGCAATCCTGGATGCCCCATCTCCGCTCTAAAGGGACTGTTGGAGGTAAATCGCTGCTGCTTATCCTCATAAAAGTCAGAGGATGCTCTGGCCTTTGCCCTTGTGGGACCGTGTAACCCAGTCCCGAGATCTTGCCCAGTAACCTCGGTGTCAGCCTGCAGCTCTGACGAGCTGAGAGTGCGGTAATCGGCTTGAAACAGGCTGCAGACCCGTCTGGGAGCCATGCAGGGTGCCCTGACACTTGTCACCACTGCTTAAGCAGTCCCTGTGTGATCAGTCCCTTGAAAGGGAGGTTCACCTTATATCCTGGTAGCCTGTACAGGGAAAATCCATGTATTCCTGCACAGAAACGGTGTGATTTGTCTGTCTGTCTCTCCCTAACCCCGTTTGTCTGCCTGCAGGTTCAGCTGCAGCTGCTGACGGCCATCGTGAAGCTGTTTCTGAAGAAGCCCACCGAGACGCAGGAGCTGGTGCAGCAGGTGCTGAGCCTGGCCACGCAGGTGGGTCACGGCTCCTGCGCCAGGGAAGAGCTTCCATGGGTTTTGCCTTCCCCTGGCATGGCAGCGGAATGGTTTGGGAATGCAGCGCCCGTGAGAGGAGGCAGATAATCAGAGCTCAATTCTGGAAAACCTGATAGTCCTGGAGAACGAGGGCACCGTAGCAGAGGAGGATATCTTGTGCTGTTCATCTGCTAAGGCCGGTGCAGCAAGGTGGTGTGGCCTCTACAGCAGAGGTGTGACATAAATAGCTTTAACTTTTATTCCTGCGATCCCTCTGATACTACAGCAAGGCTTAGATGGGGCCGAGATGCTCTGAAGTAGCTGCAGCTTCCCCTGCCCGATGGTTTCGGCGCTAACCCCCCTTGTTTCCCTGCAGGACTCCGACAACCCCGACCTGCGGGACCGCGGCTACATCTACTGGCGCCTGCTCTCCACTGACCCTGTGGCCGCCAAGGAGGTGGTGCTGGCGGAGAAGCCCCTCATTTCCGAGGAGACGGATCTGATCGAGCCGACGCTGCTGGACGAGCTGATCTGCTACATCGGGACGTTGGCCTCCGTCTATCACAAACCTCCCAGCGCCTTCGTGGAGGGGAGCAGAGGGGTCGTGCACAAGAGTTTGCCCCCAAGAACAGGCTCGTGAGTATCTCCCCCTTCCCCAGGGTGATTCCTCGCCCCACACAGGGACTTCCAGGGCTGGATCCGTGCAATGGGCAGGTCGGGTGCTGAGCCAAACAGCTGTGGGGCTGCCGCAGCCACGGACAGTGCCGTGCGGAGTTGGCTGAGTCCGCTGTGCTCTAAGCTGGGACCCCCTTTCCCAAGGGGAGGTGTTCCCCAGTAGGAGTGGGGCTGTATGGATTCGATACTGTCCTTAGAAGGCTGAAGGAGTGATCTCAGACCTAAGTGGAAGGTGATCTCGATGAGAATGTGTTGAAGTTTTGGGAGCCGTGCTGGGACAGGGGTGTCTCTTTGAACACTCGCTGCGAAGCCCAGCTGGGTGAACTTGTGTCTCCAGCGAGATCTGTGGGCTCAGCCGGACCTCCTCAGGATCTCACGTCTTTCCTTTGCTGTTCCCTCTAGGAGCGAAAGCGCCGAGAGCCCCGATGCAGCCCCCTCGGCGGTGCAGGCAGCGGAGCAGCCGGCCGTCATCCCCACTCAGGGCGACCTGCTGGGTGACCTGCTGAACCTGGACCTGGGACCGCCAGTGAGCGGACCTCCCATCGCCACCTCCTCCGTGCAGATGGGCGCTGTGGACCTCCTCGGAGGTGGCTTGGACAGCCTGGTATGTCACAGCCCCACGCGCTCCTTTCCTTGCCCGACTTCCCTGGCAGCGTCGTGCTGGGTTTGATGCTCACGTCTCTTTGGAGCTCCTGGGGATGGGACAGGCTTGTCTGCCCGGTGACACCCAGGCTAGTCCTTTCCTTCTGCGGCTGGTGAAGACTGAGGGGCACTGCACCCTAATTTATCTTGTCATCATTGGATAGCCGGAGCGGGGCAGGGGAGTAGTGCTCCTGAGCGCCTTTTTCTTTCGGTACATGAGGTCTGTGTAGATGCTCCCACTGTCTGTGCGGTGCTGCAGGGGTGACTGCTCCTCCTGGGTCCCCCTCTGAACCCCACAACTGTGTGAAATGGGAATTTGCCCCAAGCTGCTGTGGGGCTGGGTTGAGACATGCCATCTCCCGGTCCTTGGGGTGCTTTAATGGGTGTCTTCTGCGCTGGGACATCTGGAGGTGACAGCTTGTCCTCCTGGGAACGCAAACTCGAGCAGCGGTTTGGCTGCAGGGGAGGTTTCCATCCCTCCTCCTCTGGTTGGGACCACCTTCCCCATAGGTGCTGGCGATAGTCTGGACTCCCCAAAGGAAAAGTTTGGAGTTTTCTCCACCACTCGTAAAATCCAGCGGATATTCCTTAAGGGGAAGCAGCGTCGCTGGTTCTTTGCCTGCTGCCTCTCCTGGTCTGTAATCCAAGTGCCGCCCTGGCTCTTTCCTGGGTTTGCAGGGTTTGGTAACGGGCTGGCAATGACTGTGGGGACAAGAAACCCCCGGTCACGGTGTGTCCCCTGGCTCTGAGGCAGTCAGGGACAGAGGGATGGGTCAGCAGTGCAGCAGGACTAACCTCTCTTCCCTCCTCCCCTTCTCTTGTCTCTCTGGTTTTTGTCTCTTTTTCTCTCCTGGCTTGTCTCTGCATGCGGCTGGCTCTTCTCTCCGCCTTGCCTGCTTCTGCTTGGAGATGGGGGACGAGTCGGAAGGGGTATGGATCAGCCCTTTTCTTAGCCCTCTACACCATGCGTAGCCCCGGTGCCTGCCCTTGCCCCCCCCATCCCACGCAGCCTGAGCCCTCCTCTTCAGTGCCCCAGTGACACCTCGCTTCCCTCTGGGGACAACCGGCTCCCCAAATAGCTCTGGGACCGCTGGAGCATCCCTATTGCCTCCGGATCCTCGCTAGCCCACACTGATGCTTTGAGGCAGTGCCCTCGATGGGGTGTTTTGTGGGACCCCCGCGCCCTCGGCGCGCTGACCCCTGCCCCTGCTGACGCCCCTTTCTTCTCTTGCAGCTGCGAAGCGATGCGGGAGGCAGCCCTGCCGTGAGTGTGCCCTCGCGCCCGTACCCCTCTCTCACCCTCTGCATCCTCCTCCTCCTCCTCCTCCTCCTCTTCCTCTCCCCGGCCCCGCGGTGCTCCCCGTAACCCACTCCCATGTCTCCCGCAGATGGGTGGCGGCGGCGGCGGCTTCGCGCCGGCGCCCAGCGCTGCGATGCCTGCGAACCTGGGAGCGCCCCTCGGCAGCGGCCTGGGAGACCTCTTCGACCTCACCGGTGGGGTGGGGACCCTGTCGGGATCCTACGTGGCACCCAAAACGGTGAGTGGGCCAGCTGAGCCCCAGCTGCTGGCAAAGCTCAGGGCTGTGGCATTAAGGGGGGGCAGAGACACCCCCCGTGCCCGCTCCACGCTGCAGGGTCACCTCGTGGGGAGGTGGAAGACGAGCTGCCTCTTCCTAGCGTGGTAACGAGATGGGTGAGGGTGGTCGTCTAAAGGTGAAGAAGATGTTACAGTGCTCGCCCGGGTGCGGGGACGCGGGGCAGAGGCGGTCTGTGTGTTCCCCTGGGCGGCACAGAGCCCTAAGCAGAGGGGAGAGCAAGGCTCCGTCAGCTCGTGTCTTTGATTTTTGGGGCTGTGCTGTTTCCCGGTGTGTGGGATGAGGTTTGGAGGACTCGGCAGCAGCATCCCGCAGCCCGGGTGGGGGTGACTGTGTCGACTCCGTGTCGGTGGCCGTGAAACGGTTTGCAAACCTGCCAGGCTGGAGAGCACCGAAGGGTTCGTTTTGGGTAAAACTCCAAAGATTTCTTGTCTCCTTAACCCAGGTCTGGCTCCCTGCCATGAAGGCCAAGGGGCTGGAGATCTCTGGCACCTTCAGCCGGCAGGTGGGCTCCATCTCCATGGACCTCGTGCTAACGAACAAGGCTCTGCAGGTCATGTCTGACTTCGCCATCCAGTTCAACCGCAACAGGTGAGGTCCCCCTGGGCAGGGACTGGTGAAGACGCTGCGTGACACCTCCGAGCTCAGCCCTGGAGCGGTTTGCTTGCGGAAAAGGGTGGGAGGAAAGGGCTGCAAGGGCTGGGAACAGCCTCACGTGATGACCCTTCTCTCTCTGATGGCTGTGGTGGTGATGATCATCAAACCAAAGCCTCTAAGAAGTTGACTGAAGAGGCTGTTCCTCCGGGGTCTGACCACTGTCCCGGTATTTGTCCTCCTGGTGAACCGATACCTCTTTGTCCCCTCAAAGGGACACAACAAGGGATGGCCCTGAGGGACTGGTGCAGGAAAATGGGTGTGAGGTTTTGTAGGAGGAAGGGGTAAGATTTTGGGGCTACCTGTTATTGCCCCAGGGTGGGGTGGTCCTGGATTGTGCAAGGTGAGCTGGGGTGTTCCTGGGATCGGAGTGGAGGAAGACAGGGAGTCCCGAGGTTGGCCAGGAGCGGACGGGCAGAGCTTTCTACCATCTTCTGCGGTCCCCCACCCTGACCCCCCCTGCCCTCCTCGGGTGTCCCCCCCCCAGCTTCGGCCTGGCCCCGGCAGCTCCTCTCCAGGTCCACGCGCCTCTCGCCCCCAACCAGTCCGTGGAGATCTCCCTTCCGCTGAACACCGTCGGCTCCGTCATGAAGATGGACCCTCTCAACAATCTTCAGGTGGGGAACGTTGGAACCTCCCAGGGTGAGCGTGCTCCCTTGGGAGGGAGCCGGAGGGAGGCGTGACAGCAGGAACCAGGAGAGAAGAAACGCTCAGCTCATCTCCTCTGCTGTCAGAGCTCAGCCTGACTCCGATCTGACATCCAGCTGTGCACAGACCGCTTCCTCTGCGGAGGAGGATCCATGCTGCCAACGGCAGAGCCGAACCTGGGCAGAGCATCTGCTCGCAGTGTCCCAGTGCCGGGGGAGACGGTGGAGCTGTGGTTCCCAGGAGGGAGCTGGGAGAAGGCGGCTGAAGGGGTGCAGCCCTGGCAGCTCCCCCATTTCCCCCTATACACTGGGGACAGTGGCACCCCTGGGAGCACGCTGGCACGGGTGCTGGCTTGTCCCAGCTCCCTTCTGGCAGCTGCCACTCTCTTGCCTGTGGTGCTTACTGGATAATGCCCGGCTGAGGAGGGATGGGATGGGATGGGATGGGATGGGATGGGATACTCGCTTTGGGAACCACTCGCCTGCTGTAGGTCCGAGGAGGTGTTGACATCCCCGTGTCCTTCCGTCCCAGGTCGCGGTGAAAAACAACATCGACGTCTTCTACTTCAGCACCCTGTACCCGCTGCACATCCTCTTCGTGGAGGACGGGAAGATGGGTGAGTTGGAGCGTGGGTGGCTGCGGTGTACTTTTGCCACCGGTCTGTAGGTGCCCTCCTGGCTCCTGAAATCCTCCCAGCCACCTTCCCAGCCATGGGGACAATGCCATTCCGGTGTGACCACACTGTGGCTGCCTGAGATGGTCTGAGCCACCTTCTCTAACTCCTCACTGCCGGGGAGAGCTTTGCTCGCTGCTCATTTTGCCTTCTCTGGCGCTCACTGGTGCTCTTCCCCGAGCCAGCGCAGCTTGCTAAGCCCCCCCAAAGTGGGTACCATTCCTGTGGTGGGGTTCTTGGGAAGCTGCTGGAGGGGATGGCCATGCGGCAGGGTGAGATCCCTTTAGCTGCTGGCGATGTGGCAGCGTGGCCCCTGTGTCCCCCACCTTTGGGGGAGCGGCTGAGGTTGTAGCTTCATCGCTGCGTTGGTTTCGTTCCTCGCTGCAGAGCGGCAGATGTTCCTGGCCACTTGGAAGGACATTCCCAACGAGAACGAGGCCCAGTTCCAGATCAAAGACTGTTCTCTCAACGCAGGTAGGTCCAAACCCTTCAGAAGGACCTGGCTCAGCTCGTAGCTGGCTGCCGGTGACCAGCTCATCCCAGTTATCCCAGCCCAGGCTATGGGGAGATGGGAGCTAGTTGTAAAAATGTGGCATCCTCTGGGCTGGGGATGTCCCTGCCGCCGGGGGCAGTTCCTGTGCCCACCCTGGCACCAGTCTCGCTGCGGAGACGCTGAACTGGATCATGCAGCCCGTCCCGGCCATCCCACGGGCACGTCCCGTGCTCGCAGGCAGCCGTGGGCAGGAGCTGGGACCAGGCTTCCTGGTGCCTTTTTCGCTCTTCCAGCTCCTTCTCCGGTGCCAGGCGGGACGTGCAAACCCTGGGCAGGGACAGCCAAGTCCTTTCAGTCCCGCTGGCAGCGGCGAGCTGACCTTTGCGGAGCAAAGCGGGGCGGCTCCGCTTGTGAATCGAGCTCTGGGCTGTCGCCTGCTCTCCCGGGGGAGGATGCGGGAGCCGGGTTGAATAGAGCCCTTCTCCTCGCTGCGTGGGGAACGGCGGCTTTTGGATGTGCTGCCTCACGGGGAGGAGGAGATGGGGCAGGAGCGGGTCCGAAGGGAGCTGATGCGCAGCCCCCACAGCACCTCTCTCCTCCCACGCAGACGCCGTTAGCAGCAAGCTCCAAGGCAGCAACATCTTCACCATCGCCAAGAGGAACGTGGAGGGTCAAGACATGCTCTACCAGTCCCTGAAGCTCACCAACGGTATCTGGGTGCTGGCAGAGCTCAGGATCCAGCCCAGCAATCCCAGTTTCACGGTACGCCCCTTCCCCTGCCTTCCTCCGAGATGACCCAGCCGAGGTCGCTGCCCACCCTGCTGCCCCACTCTGCCTTCCCCGCTCTCCGCTCAGAGCTTGGGTTGGGCTGGATGGTCCTGCAGCACGTCTGCGGTGGCGGGACGCCTCTCTGGGCTGCTCTCAGTGCCATCTCCTTCCTTCCTCTGTGCCAGTCCTGGGGTGAGACACGGTCTGTGCCGGCCAGCAGCGCTCGGGCTGTCCTCCCGGTACCGGGGTGGCACCGTGGTGGCAGCTAAAGGGAGCAGAGATGTCCCAACCCACCACCACTTCGTTCAAAAAAATAATAATAATAAAAAAACAACAAACAAACCCCAAAACAAAACAAGTCCATCCCCTTCCTGGGGTTCACCCGGCTCTGCCTGCGGTGCTGGGCAGCTGCGGACGGCCTCGGAGCAGAGGGTCTGTCCTCGTAGCGGGCATCATCCAGCCCCACGTCCCGCTTGCCCCGGCCCCTTCCCCACCTTCCTCGCAACCTGTTTTCTTTGGGTTGGGAATGAGCTGTGGTCCTCCTTGACTCACCTCTCTGTGTATCTCCGTACCCGCTGCCGCCTGCCCTCGCCGGCCTGCCCGCTGTTGCAGGATTTGGAGGTTAGCGGACTGTTGTTTTGGTTTTTTTTTTTTTTTTACCCCGGCTTTGGGCTGTTTCTGGCTGCTGCCTGGTTATTTCTCCCCCGTTTTAACCCGCAGTGTCTCTCGGTGCCTCTCCCTCCCGGCCGGGAGATGCCGAAAGCGGACCTTCCTTGGGAGTGAACGTTATAAAGGGTCAGGGTGTTTCCCACCACCCTCCCGCGTTCACTTGGGATGAGGAGAGCTGCAAATCCTTATCCCGGAGGTTTCCCCGCTCAGCAGCGCTGTGCTGAGCTCTCTCCGCTCCCCTGCGGGCTGAGGAGTTAATTGAGTTCAGAGCCGTTGAATATTTAATCTCGGAGCAAATAACCGAAGGGGGCTCGTACGGTTTGGGGGAACCGTTCACCCTCGAGCCGCGGGCGGGTGAATCGAACCCCAAGAGCCGACGCGTGTGCGTGCTTCTGCCTTCCTCCCTGCCTGCGCTGCATGCGGATGTCTCTGCTCCTCAACCGGCCGTGGGGAGAACCGGGGGGTGGTGGTGGGGGGGGGGGTGTCATTTAGGGGGGCTCGGTGCCTTTTAATATCTCTTATCCAGCCGAAATAAGGAGCTGAGGCTGCCCTGCGGGGTGGGGGATGCTGCAGCATGCAGGGCTTTGTGCTTTGGGGCTGGCGGCTCAGCGCCGTGGGGCTGTGTGCCGTGACACCCCCATCTCTCCTCCTCTCTCTCCGCAGTTGTCCCTGAAATGCCGAGCGCCGGAGGTGTCCCAGTACGTCTACCAAGCCTACGAAACCATCCTGAAGAACTAAGGTGCTGCCGCAGCCCATCCTCCTCCTCCTCCTCCTCTTTCTCTCCTCCCTTTCCCGCCCCGGGACGCAGGGCAGGAGCTGCGTGCATGTCTCCTCTCCTTCCCACCACGGAACCGGCCCCTGCCCAAACTCCCATCGGACCCCCCCACCAAAAACGCAACCGGCGTTCCCATTCCCGGCGGGACTGGGGCGAGCGGAGGAGGATGGGGGTGTCCCGGCCGGTCCCTGCATCCCTGTAGAAATCTCTGTGTGAGTGATGCGGTGTCCTCCTTGCTGATGTTGTCCCCTCAAAGAGCCGTTTCACCCTCTGGCTCTCTGTCACTGCTATTTTTTTGGGTGTGTTTTTTCTTTTTGATTTTCCTTTTGCCGAGCTGCCGCACTGGCGCTGAGTCTCGTCTCTGCCTGTGGTGGTGTCCGGTGAAGGGTTTGACGCTCCTCAATTTAGGAATGGCACCCTCGGGGCTCGCTCGCAGCCTTTTCGGGGCCACGGGCATCCCCTGCGGCGCAGAGCTCAGTGCGCCCCGGAGCAGGTGGGAAACGGCTTTGGCTTCTTCCTTCTTCTCCCTGATTTTTGGCCCCTGCTTCGGGCGAGCCGTGGGTGACCCTCGACCCTTCGGAGATGGTCTCCCCACGGCGGCTGTTTCTAAAGGTCCCGTAAGGGCTTGTGGATCTCAAATTTGAGGCTGTAAAAAAAAAAAAAGGGCTTTTCCGGCTCCTGCGGTGGAGCTGGGAGGGCTCCGAGCATCAACTCACACTGCCCTCTGCCCTCCCCCCCCTCCCCCTCCCCAAACTGGGGCAGCCAGCCCCCTCCCCAGCCCCACGGCTCCCTCTCCCCTCCCGCTGTCACCCGTGGGTGCCGGAGAGGACCGTGCTGCCTTCCCCCGCGGTGACACTACTCCTTCCTCCCCCTCCCCCAAATTAAGCCATGGGTCACCCCTAACTAGAAGCGTTCGGTGCAGGAAATATCTAATATATAAAATATAAAATATATTGTATGTTCACTTGTTTTAAGCGAACGTTGAATAAAAGTGACATCTGCCCACGGAGCTGCTGTTGGTACCCCGATCTCGTTTTCTTGGCTACGGCCCCGTCATCCCGAGGGAAGCGGGATGCTGCGAGCTTCCTCTCGGCAGTGCCCTGCCCTCCCAGGGAGGAGATAAGAAGCCCTCTCTGGGGTTGGTGGCCGTGGCCTCGGGCTCGGCGAGGCCTGAAACAGCAAATTGCCCGGCGCTGGGCGCGCGGCCAGCGGAAACGGGGCTCAGCGCCTCTCCGGGGACAGGATGGTCCTATGGGAGGTTGAGCAGCAGCTCTTTGCCCTGTGCTCTGCTGCAGCCTGAAGCTGGAGCCTCTAATGGTTCCACCAAGGTCTACAGCAGCATCCTCATGGTGCCCAGTGCTGGGGGGATGCAGGGTCCCCTCCCGGCCCCTGAGCCCCTCCTGGGGTTTGGGATGGTTGTCCCCAGGAGGTGCAGCTGGTCCCTGCGGGGGGACAGTGCTGGCATGAGCGGGGATGGGCATGAGCACTGAGTCCTGCTTTGGGACATCCCACCGAGCACTGGTACCAGTACCAGGCAGCCTGTGGGGCACTGGCACTGCTCTAGGACACCCTATAGGACACCAGCCCCGCACCCAGGGGAGGTGCAGGGCAGGGACCACAGTGGACACCCCGCTTTGGGAACCCCCAAGTCACAGCAGGGTGGTGGCCACCAGGAGGTCTGGACCCCACGGCAACCTACAACCTGCCCAGCCCTTGGCCACCACCAGACGATGGCCGTGTCCCCCTGGTGAGTGGCTCTCGGGTGAAGACTCTCGGCCACGGAGCAATTCTGGCCCCAGGCAGCCCCAGGGGCTTTGGGGACATGGAGGGGTCCCAGATGCAGCCATGGCTGCAGTGGGGTGCAGAACATCAGGGCTGACCCTCACCCCAGCTCTTCCCTCCACACCTCCCAGTCCCCCTAAAGCCCTCATCCCTTGGGCTCAGGGGGTCTCGCGTCCCTCCTCCTCCCCACCGGCACGTCCCAGCCCCCCAGGACAGACAACTGGAGGCAGTGGGTTCAGCTCCATTGGTCTTTACTGGCTTGGGGGGGATGCGTGGGGCTGGAGGGGTGGGGACCGCGGTGGCCCAGGCAGGGGGCTCCACGCATAGCCCCATCCCGCCTTAGGGACATCAACATGCTACAGACGCAGCTGTGGCCAGATGGGGGCTGCCGGGTGCTGGAGAGGAACAAGCGACCCCCAAAAATACAGGTTGTGACAACAAGCTGCATGTCCCCAAGTCGCCTCAGATGTGGAGAGAAGAAGAAGAGAAGAGAAGAAGAAAGAGGAAGAGAAGAGAGAAGAAAGAAGAGGAGAACAAGAGAAGAAAGAAGAAGATGAGAGAAGAAAAGAGAACAGAAGAGAAGAAAGGAGAGGAGAGGAGAGGAGAGGAGAGGAGAGGAGAGGAGAGGAGAGGAGAGGAGAGGAGAGGAGAGGAGAGGAGAACAAGAGAAGTCAAGTCCAAGAAGAGGAAGAGGACACGAAGAGAAGATGACAAGAGGAGGATAAGGCCAAGAACAGGAGAAGGACAAAGAGAAGAAGGACAAGAAAAGGAGAAAATGACATGAAAAGGAGATGACAGGAGGAGAAGGCTAAGAGGGGATGACAAGAAGAGGAGACAAAGATCAGAAGCGATGAGCCGGTTGCTCTCCAACGTTGTTCCCAGGGGACTGGGACACAGCTCTCTGCTCCGGCCACCAGCGTGGCCACACCATGGCCACCCCTATGGAACCGCTCCCCGTGGGACTGGGACGCGTGCGGGTCCCTTTGCGCCTGGCTGGGGCCGGGGGGCTCCTCGCAGGGCCCAACCTCAACTGCCAACAAGTCACCAAGCGAAGGAGTCCCACCCCCCCGGCCACCCCGGGTCCACGGCCATCGCTTTGCCGGGGCCTTTCCATGCAGGTGCCATCACCAGCAGCAGCTCCACAATGTCCCAGGGGGTGGCATGGCCACCAAGCCATGGCAACCAAGCCATGGCCACCGAGCCGTGGCCACCAAGCTGGGCATCTCACGGCCAGGCGTCCTCGTCCAGCCCCTCGCGCTCCCGTGGGACCCAGGTGGGCTCCAGGAAGGAGGAGAGGACACTCTGCAGAGCCCCCCAGGGCTTATGCTCCCCAGGCTTGGGGGGCCGGGGGGCTGCCCCATAGCCCCGTGGGGTGGGGATCTTGGAGGGCTTCTTGTGGGGCTGGGTGTCCAGGCGGGGCTTGGCCAGGGGGCGCGGGGACGGCGCGGGGAGGGAAGGCACCGGCTCGGGGACCCCCGGGGGACCCTCCGCCATGGCGGGGGGCTCCGCCATCTCCCCCAACTCGTCCTCTCCCGGCGCCCAGTCGGTGTCGGACTCGGGGCCTCCCCGCGTCTCCCGGGTCTCCCAGGAGGCCGGGAAGCAGCAGCTTTCGTCGGAGGAGCTGGAGAGGGCCCGTCGGCCCCCCGCGTCCCCCGTTTCGGGGGCGGCCGGCGGCGGGGGGCCGTTCCCGCTGCCGTTGCCGCTCCGCCGGCCATCCTGCTTGGCGAAGACGTTGAGGGAGGAGGAGGAAGAGCTGGAGGAGCAATAAGCCGAATCGGCGGCGGGACCGGGGGGAGGCGGCAGCGGCGGCGGCGGGGGTCCGGGGGGGTTCTCCCCATCTTCCAGCTCCGCCATCAACCTCTTGTTGGCCAAAAATTCCTCTTCCAGCCGTCGGAAGAGCTGCTGCTCCTGCCCGGGCTCCAACCGCAGCGGGGTCCGTAGCCCCCAGCCCAGCTCCTCCAGCTCCCCGCCATCGGGGGGGTCCCCGGGGACCCCCTCCTGCAGGGAGGAGCGGCGGGGGGGGGTCCGGCCCCGGCGGGAGGGGGGCTCTGCCCTCGTCCAGGAGTGTTGGCCGTCGGGCCGGCGGCTGATGAGGAGCAGGGGTTGGGGGCCAGGGGGGCGACCGTGGCTACGAGCCCGCGGCGGGGTTCGGCCAGGCCCGTTGGGGACCCGAGAGCGGCCCCGTTCCTCCGGGGGGGGTCGGGAGGGAGGGGAGGGCTGAGCCCCCCGGGGGGGGTCCCGGCGACGGGGGGGGCAGCTCTGGGCGGAGGAGGCGGAGGAGTCGCTGTCGCCGGAGCAGCGGCGGGCGCGGGGCCTGGGGGGGGGGACGTGGAAGGGGTCAGGGGGTGGGCAGTGCACCCCCCATTGCACACACACCCCCCCCCTCCCAGTTACCCCCCAGTGCCTCTCCATTGCCCCCACAACTGCACTCCCCATCCCCCCCATTGCCCCCCTTTGCACCCCCCACTGCACACCCTCATTGAACCCCCCATTCCCCCCCTTAATTGTGCCCCCACTGCCCCCCCCATTCCTCCCCATAGCAGAACCCATTGCCCCCCACTGCATCCCTATTACTCCCATTGATTCCCCATTGCTCCCCCCATTTCCCCCATTGCCCCCTATTCCCCTCCATTGCCCCCCCATTGGCTCCTTATTGCACCCCCCCATTGCACTCCCCCATTCACCCCACTGCCCCCCATTGCACCCACCATTCCCCCCCATTGCCCCCATTATTGCAACCCCCCACTGCCCCCCATTCCCTCATTGCCCCCCCTTGCTCCCCCTATTTTCCCCCTTGCACCCCAATGCCCCCCATTACACCCCCCGTGGCACCCCGCCATTGCCCCCCATTCCACCCCCCCATTGCCCCCAATTTCCCCCATTCCCCCTCCACTCCACCCCATTCCACCCCCATTGCCCCCCCATTCCTCCACTGCCCCTTTTCCACCTCCATTCCCATTGCCCCCCATTCTCCCCATACCCCAATTGCCCTCCATTCCACCCCCATTGTCCCCCCATTCTCCCCACTGCCCCCCATTCCACTCCCAATTGCCCCATTCCCCCATTGCCCCCCCATTTCCCCATACCCCAATTGCCCCCCCATTCCCCCCCATTCCCCCCCATTCTCCCCATTACCCCCGTTTCCCCCATTGCCCCCCATTCTCCCCATTGCCTCCCCTTCCTCCATTGCCCCCCCATTCTCCCCATTGCCCCCCCACTTCCCCATACCCGAATTGCCCCCTCATTCCCCCCCATTCCCCCCGTTTCCCCCATTGCCCCCCATTCTCCCCATTGCCCCCATTCCACTCCCCATTGCCCCTCCATTGCCCCATTGCCCCCCATTTCCCCATACCCCAATTGCCCCCCCATTCCCCCCGTTTCCCCCATTGCCCCCCATTCTCCCCATTGCCTCCCCTTCCTCCATTGCCCCCCCATTCTCCCCATTGCCCCCCCACTTCCCCATACCCCAATTGCCCCCTCATTCCCCCATTGCCCTCCATTCTCCCCATTGCCCCCCATTCTCCCAATTGCCCCCATTCCACTCCCCATTGCCCCCCCATTCCCCCATTCTCCCCATTTCCCAATTGCCCCCCATTCTCCCCATTGCCCCCCCACTTCCCCATACCCCAATTGCCCCCCCATTCCCCCACTGCCGCCCATTCCCCCATTGCCCCCATTCCACTCCCTATTGCCCCCCATTCCCCCATTGCTCCCCATTCCCCCCATTCCCCCATTCCCCCCCCCTTGCCTCATTGTACTTCCATTCCACCCAATTCCCCCCACTCCCCCAATTCCCTCCGTACGCCCCTCCCTCCCTCCCGCCCCGCCTGCCAATCATTGGCGGGGGCGTGGCCCCGACAAGCCCCGCCCCGCCGCACGCCGTGCGTACCGCGCCTGCGCACTGGCAGCGGCGGGAAGAGAAGGTGGCGGGGGAGGGGGGGGTGGAGGCGAGGGGAATTCCATGGCCGTGACCCACAGAGTACGGGTGGCATGGGGCAGGGGTGGGTCGGGGCTTCACCAGGCCTCACGGGGGACGAGGCCTTTGCCCCATGGCAGGCCCCAGCCCCACGGCGGGGCGTCCGCCATGGGGCTGAGGCCTGCTGTGGAGTTGGGCCCTACTGTGGGGCTGAGGCCTTGCCATAGGGCCAGGCCCTGTGTGGCTGAGGCCTTGCTGTGGGGCTGAGGCCTTGCTATGGGGCTGGCCCCTGTTGGGCTGAGGCCTTGCAGTGGAGCTGAGGCCTCCCACGGGGCTGAGGCCTTGTCATGGGGCTGAGGCCTTGTTATGGAGCCAGCCCCTGTGGGTGTGAGGCCTCCCATAGTACTGGGCCCTGCTGTGGGGCTCAGGCCTCCAATGGGGCTGGGCCCTGTCACGGGGTTGAGGCCTTGCCATGGGGCTGGGCCTTGCTGTGGGGTTGAGCCTGGAGGCAGTGGGGGATCCCCAGCTGGGCTGGGCTTCCTTTCTCTGACACAGGGTGACAGCAGGCAATTGTCCCCCCCCCAGCCCACCCCAAGCAGCACCCATGGGTACCCTACCTGAGGGTGCCGGCTGCCCGCGGCTCGGCGGGGCTCCTCGAAGGGCTGGCAGAGCTGGACAGGGAGGCCAGGCTGCCCCGTGGGGGCAGCCCCTCCTGCTTGGCACTGGCCAGTGGCTTTGGGATGCCCGTGTCCCCGACACCCTTCAGCTGGTGGCTGCCCCGCTCCGTTCTGGTGTGGCTGCTGTCCCCCCCGCCCGAGGGGGGGCCGGCTGCGCGGGCACGGCGGGAGGTGCTGGGGCTGGGGGCGCAGGGCGCAGGGGAGAAGCTGCCAGGAGCTGGTTTTTGCGGGGAGAAGCCCGGGGTGCGGGGCTGGGGCAGGCGGTGAGCTGGAAAGGGAGACACCAGGGGGTCAGGGGGGTACATCCCTTGCCACCCACATCCCCCTCACGTCGCGCTGACACCCGCCTTTTCCCAAGGGCGTTTCCAAGGCTGTAGGGTTAATCACCTTGGGGAATTAATTGGGTTAAAAGCTTGCTTTTTCTCACTCTCCCATTTTCCCTTTCAGCCGGATCAGCACCCCGAGCAGCCCAACCCCAGGGAAAGGAGCCCCACGGATTGCTGGGAGTGACGAAACGTGGTGAGCTGGGCTGGAGCTGGCTGGGGGATGGCAGTGGGTGGGGGGTCCCCGGGGGCACTCACAGAGGGAGGAGCAGCGGCACGGGTCGTGCTTGTCCAGGTAATGTTCCAGTGTGTCCCAGCCACCGCCGACGCGCACCATCACGTGGCTCCTCAGCACCTGCGGACAGCCCGGGTCACCCCCAGGATGTGGCCAAAAAACCCACCTCACTCCTGGGGGGGGAAGAGGGGGGGAGCTACGCATGTTGGCCACAAACAGCCCTTTCCCCCCCCCCCCCCCCCGCCAGGTCCCCAATGTGGGGGAGTAAATTCAGCTTGGGGTCCACCCCACCATGGGGTGCCTCAGGATGTGTCCCCACCGTGGCGAGGAGCGGGGGAAGGAGGAGAGTTGGGGGGGGGGGGTGGTCCCGGCGTGGTGGGAGGGGGTGATGGGGTGAGAGACGCGGCGGCGGCGGTGGCTCTTACTCGGACGAAGATGAGGGTGTTGGAGTCGCCCACTTTGTATTTACCCTCGGAGACCTTGACCATGGGGAACTGCGAGGGGCAGGAGCAGCAGCCCAGGATCTCCCGCACCTACCGGCAGAGAGGGGAGAGGTCGGGGGAGGTGTGGGGGCGCAGACCCCCATCTATAGGGCTGGCCCCTATAGATAGGTGCAGGCGGAAGGGCTGCATAGAGCCCACGGAGAGGGGGGGAGCTGGCTTGGCCCCAGCCTGGCAGCTCCCCCCCCCCCCCGACTTGGGTGGGTTTGTGTGGGAGCCTGAGCTGGTGGCTCTCAGGGCAGACCTGGGCGGTGGGGGGCAGCCCCGGGCAGTGGGGGGCAGCCCCGGGCAGTGGGGGGAACCCACAGCACCCACACGCCCTGGGTGAGTGGCCCGGCGTGGGGTTGGGGGTTGGGGGGGCTTCCCACAGCCGGCCCACCCCTTCAGCAGGCTGAGAACGGGCACAACTCGCTTCATCTGCCGCCAGCCCCGCTCCACAGAGCCCACCCGCTCCGGGACCCCCGGGTGTGGGGAGCTCAGCGCCACCCCAAAACTGCGAAGGAGAAAATCCCCCCAGCCCTGCTAATCCCCAAACCACGGGGGATTTGCCTCCCGCCCCCTTCCCCAAACACCCCGCTATGGGGCAGGCACCTCTGCACCCCACATCCGCCCACAGAAAAGGCTTAAACACCCATATTTTTTTTTTTGCCTCCCCCCAAATAACTTTAGCATCTGGCACCGATAAAAAGCCGAAGGGAGGGTTTGGGGGGGGGGGGGGGGCTGGCCAGGGGACACTGCCCCCCCCATCGCCGGGGGGCTGCCGGCCGACGTTGCCTGCCCGCCAGCTGCCCGCTCTATGTGGGGCGGCCGCCCGGGGCCAGGGGCTGACGTCAGGGATTAGGCCGGGAGCCACCGGGGGGGGGGGACGCAGGGACACGGCCGCATCCTGCTCTGGCCCAGGGAAAGTGTGTGTGTGTGTCGGGGGGGGGACGACAACACAGCGCCACCTCCCCCATCCCTAAATTTGTTGAGTGGGTTATTTTATAATAAATTCCTCTTTTTTTTATATAGTTTTATAATTAATTCCTCTTTTTTTAATGTTGGTTTTGTTTTGTTTTTTTTTTTTTTTGTAGTTCTGCCTTTCTGCCCATCCAACCAAGGCAGGATCCGCTCCGGTTCCCATCCGGGGCGGCAACTGGATGGCAAGGTCAGCCCCAACTGGGGAAACTGAGGCACTGGGGAGGGGTCGGGGGGGGTGTCCCTGACCCTGCTGCCATCCAGGGAGGGGGGACACATACAACACATGGGGAGCAGCCGGGCCGGATCCGGCACCCTCAGGCTCCTCCCCGGCTCCAGCGCTGCCCATAAAAGCCGATGGCGAGGAATTACGCAGCCCGGAAAAATGCAGCCGGGGTTGGCAGCACCCGGCCGGGGGGGGGGGACGGGGGACTGGGGGGGTTTGGGGGGCAACAGCAGAGGAAGAGGGGTGTGTGTGTGGGGGGGGGCCTTTGGCAGCAGAACTGGGTGGAAGTTGGGGTGGGGTGCGCAGGATGCTCCCCCCCCCCCCCCCCGCAGCGTGGCGGCTGCGGGACTTAACGAGGAATCGGGGTTTCAATTAAAAAACGGCTTTGAGCTTAGGGAGTCAGGGAAGGGCAGACCCCCCCCCCCTCCCTGTCCCCCCCCCCCTCAGTGTCCCCTCCCCTGTCCCCGTATTAATCCGCTGCCTCGCGCGCGGGCCGGATCCTGCACCCAGCCCGGCTTTAATCCCTCCTGAGCCTCCCAGCACCCGCGGGGGTCCCTGCACCCCAACTCCTGGAGAGGATCCCCCCCCCAAACCTTCTTGACACTCCAAATCATGGCTGTGAGCAGCCCCCCAACGTCCCTCTGTCTGTCCCCGGGGACACCAGCCCCAAGGTGCTGGGGGCAGGAGGAGGGGGGCTGGATCCAGGCAGAAGGTGGGGACCGCTGTGTGTCTCCCCCAGCCATGGAGAGGAAGTGGCAGGGGTGGAGGTGACACCCACGTGACCCCTGTGATTATGGCCGCGGCCACCAAAATAACCCCTCCTGAGGTCAGGAGGCTCCACAGGACGTGTGGGCCTGGTTGGGTGGCCGAGGACCTCCCATGGGCCACAGAGAGCCCGGTTGGGTGGACAGAGGGGACCTCCCACTGGCCGCGGAGAGCCTGGTTGGGTGGATGGAGAAGGATGTCCCATGGGCTGCAGCCAGCCTGGTTGGGTGGACAGAGAGGACCTCCCATGGGCCATAGAGCAGCTGGTTGGGTGGACAGACAGGACCTCCCACAGACCGTAGAGACAGACAGGACCTCCCATGGGCCATAGAGAGCCCATTGGGTGGACAGACAGGACCCAAGCACAAGGCTCCCAGGGGAACGTGTCTCACCAGCTCATCCAGGTTCTTCAGGTCGCAGAGGGAGATGGGCCGGGCCCTGCCAGGGTAGGCAGCCACCTGGGTGTCCCGGCTCTCCTGGCACGTACCCAGCACGCCGTAGCCCATTTGGTCTCTCATCTCCTCCTCGATCTCCTCCTCCATCTGGATCAGCATGGGGGCCAGCATGCCAAACTTGGAGCCCCTCCTGGCCACCTCCAACAAGCAGAGGACAAAGTTCTTCTCATTCTTCTTCAGCACCAAGTCATTGGTCTCGAACATGAGAACATCCTGGATGCCGAGGTCCTGCCGGCACCACTGGATGAAGTTGGAGACATTATCCCGGGCAATGAAGGAACCAGGCACCACGTTCTTGGCTTGGAAGATGACCTCGTTCTGGGGGACGCGCATATGGGCGCCCACCTCGGGGTGCCGCTGCTGGAAGTCCAGGGCGATGCGGTTGACATTGTTGGCGTGTCGGCAGAGGTGACAGCCCGTCTCCAGGCTCTCCAGGAAGGTGTCCACCTGGATGTCCAGATCGTAGAGGGTGTTGAACCACTCAGCCAGGTCCTCCTTCATGGCCTCCAGGTACTCCTCGCTGGAGCGGAAGGGACGGATGCTCTTGGAGGCGGCCGACTGGATGTGACTGGGGTCGGCCATGGTGAGCTGCTGGCCCTGGGGGGGGTGAGGGGGGACAATGGGCATCGATACAGGCAGATGTGGGCAGGGAACACCCCCCCCGGACCCCCTCACCCCCCCCAGCCCTGGTGACCCCTCCGTGCCTCAGTTTCCCCCACCCCATAACCGTGGGCAGGAGGGTCACCACCACCATCTCCAGAACCTGCCTGTCCCTGCCAGCACCCCGTGTGTGTCCCCCCGCCACCCCGTGTCCCCTCTCCCCCCAGGTTTAATGTGTCACTTGTCACCAATGTCTCCCCCCCCCCCTCCCCAACCCCACTCTGGGACAGTGGTGGAGATACCCCCCCCCCCCCCCCCAAAGCTGCCCAGTCATGGTGGGTGTCACCACCGTGGGGGCAGGTGACACCCTGAGGGCCTGTGGCTGCCCCCGGGGACAAACACACACACACACACACACACACACACACACGCCTGGAGGACCCCCCCCTGCCCTCCCCAGCTGGATTGGGGGGGGTACCAGAGGCGGTGACCCCCCCCCCCCCCCCCCCCCCCCTCCCCCCACTGCTGCCACCCACACCTCGGGGGGGGGGATGTCCCTTCCCATGGGGGTGTCCCTGCTCCTGGGGAGGTGTGGGGGGTGGTCTCTCAACCCTGGGGGGGGGCTTCGTTGGGGGGGGCACTGTGGGGCTCTGCCCGAGGGTGGGGGCTCCTCTGTTGGGGTGGTGTCTGCCGGGGGGGCTCTGTCCTGGGGGAGGGGTGTCTGTCCCTGCTGGGGGGGCGGGGGGGGGGGGAGCTGTACCCTTCCCTGGGGGGGGTGTCTCTACTGGAGGGGGGGGGCGGTATCTGTACCGGGGGGGTCCCCATTCCCTTGGGGGGGGGGGGGATGTCTTTCTTGGGGGGGGTGGTGTCTCTCCGGGAGGGGGGGGGTGTCTCCTGCTGGGGGGTGTCTCCTGCTGGGGGGCGGTCTCCTGCTGGGGGGGGGTCTCCTGTTTGGGGGGGACGACACTCCTGCTCGGGGGGGGTCTCCAGCTGGGGGGGTGTCTCCTGCTCGGGGGGTGTCTCCTGTTTGGGGGGGGGACACTCCTGCTCGGGGGGGGTCTCCTGCGCGGGGGGGGTCCCTTCCGCAGGGCGGTGGGTCTGTCTGCCGGGGGGGGGGGGTGTCACCACCTGCGAGGCAGATGCCGACTTGTGCGGGGGAAGAGGGGGGGACGGGACGCGGCTTCGGGGAGGGGGGGACGACACGGGGACGACAGGGACAGCGCCACCAACCCCCCCCCCCATTCCCCGATCCCCCCCCCCCCGCCCCCCCCCCCAAAAGCACTCACCGCCGGCTCCGCTCTCCGCTACCGCCGGGCCGGGCCGCGCCGCCCGCCCGTTCCCCGCTGCGGGCCGGGCCGCGGCTCCGAGCGCCGGGGGGGCCCCTCCGCCTCCGCCACCGCCGCCGCCGCCATCCGCCGCCGGCAGCGGGGAGGGGCCGCGGCGGGAACCGGAGAGCGGAGAGAACCCGCCGTCCGCCCGCCGCGCCCCGGGCCGGGAAGTTGGAGGCGGCCCAGAAAGGGCCGGGACGGCGGGGGCGGATCTGTCCCGGCAGCTCCGGGCTCCCCCCCCCAACTCCCTCCCTCCGCCACCGGGAACCTCCCTCCGGGGGGGGGACACTCACACACAATTACACAGGGACAGGAGGGGCGCAGTGCCACCCACCCACCCCCTCCCCAACCAGGGATGCTCTGGAGAGAGGCCCCGAAGTGATTCGGTTATAAACAGCGGGAATTTTATTTTATTTTTTTTTTTTTAAATTTATTTATTCTTCTTCTTTTTTTTTTTTTTTAGAAAAAAAAAAAAAAACAACCAAAAAACATAACCATCACAACCATTAACAGCGTTACAGTTCGTCGCCGCCCCCCCGAGGGGGGTTGCGCACAGCATGCTCACGATAACGGGGGGGGGGGGAACGACGAGGTCGGGGGGGGGTGTTTAGTTTTTTTTTGTTAAACAACCGCTTTTTTTTTTAAAAGAGAGGAGGGGGGGGGATTAAAAAAAAAACCAACAAGATAACTCGGCACGCTACCGTTGAACTTGGTTTTAATGTTTCTCCACAAACGGTGAAAAATACTAAAGTACAGACAAGGAATAATCATAATGTTGTGGCCAACATTATAAATATGGAATTATAAATTTAAAACGTTTTTTCTTCTTTTTTTTTTTTTTCTTTTCTTTCTTTTTTTTTTTTTTTTTTTTTTTCCTTCCTGGTTTAAAAAATAAATCTGGTAGTAAATGCAGCTCTGGCGGGGGTCCGTCTCTAGTAGGGCCGGTCTCTGCGCTCCTGGCGGTGCTCACCCCTGCCAGCGAGGGAGAGGACGGGTTGGTGACAGTGTCCCCCCCTGTCATGGGGAAGGGTCCTCACCCCACCACCCCCTCACCCCATGACCCTGTCACCCCCTCATCCCCATCACCCCATCACCCCCCTGTCATGGGGAATGGTCCTCACCCTGCCACCCCCTCACCCCATGACCCCGTCACCCCCTTGTCCCCATCACCCCCTCCTCCCATCACCCCCTGGTCCCCATCACGCCGTCACCTTGTCACCGCTTCGCTCCCATCATCCCCCCCTCACCCCATCACCCACTCACACCCATCATCCTGTCACTCAAACCCAACCTGGTCACCCAGGGGAAGGTGTGGGGCCTCAGTGCCACCCCAGTGCCACCCCGTCCCCTCTCCCTGGTGACCGAGGTGCCTCTGTCTCACCCTTCAGGGTTCCCCGTCCCCCTCACCCGCTCTCCGTACGTACTTGTCCATCTTTCCTGGTCCTCCGCGCCGCCCGCCTCTGCCTCCTCCTCCCATCGGCTCCATCAGGGGCCCCGGGGGACCCCCGGGTCCTCCTCCTCCTCCTCCTCCTCGCCGTCCGCCTCCTCCGTAGCCACCTCGATCCATTCCCCGGCCTCCTCTGAATCCCCCTCTGTCTCCACCGCGGCCACCTCTGAACATGCCACCGGGTCCCCCGCGGTCCATGAGGCCACCTCCTCGGCCTCCTCTCATCCCCCCGGGGCCACCTCTACCGCGGTCTCCTCCTGGGGGAGAGGAGAAGATCCTCAGAGCGATGCCAGGGGAGACCCGGCTCCTCCGGCCTGCCAAACCCTGCCCCGCTGAACCCGCCACGTCCAGCTCCGGCCCCAAAAACGGGAGAAGGTCCCGGAGCTGTTGGGAACGCTGAGGGGAAGCAACACCTCAGCTTCTCCCCCAGGGCCAGGAGAGATGGGTCTCGTTAAGAGGACGCTGCCTAATGAGGTGGAAGCAGTGCTTTGGGGAACAGAGGTACTGAAAACAGCCCCAAGGAAGCTTGGGAAGAGCTGGGAAGTGTGGGAGAGAGCCGCTTCCCGGGAAGTGGGTGCCTCCAGCCCCGCTGCGAAGGCTTCCCCACACGTACCTGGAGGGGGGAAAGGGGGTGGAAGAAACCCTTCTGGTTTCGGAGCCTTGCACTGGTTGCATTCCGTTCTCCAGGCGAAGTTCTGGTTTCCACATCCCCTGGGTAAAAACACTGGTTAGCAAAGACTGGGAAGGCATTCCTGGCCGGATAACACTGGGAAGCGCAGCCCTGGCCCTTTGCAGGAGAGCACATGGAGAGGAGACACAAAAGGTGGACAAGCAGGACGTGGAGCAAGTTGCCCAAGCTGCTGGTCCAGCCACGGCCCCCCCAGGCAGCAACGGGAGAAAGGAATTTCCTCGGAAGGCCCAGCAAGTAATTTTGGGAAAAGCCCATTTATCCCAGCCAGCACCTTGGACAAAAGAGCCGCCTCAGTGCTCTGAGGCTGTTGTCACCACATGGGAGTGACCACGGAGGTGCCAGGCGGAGCTGCTGGAAGAGGCGGGCAAGCGGGGGACACTTACGGATTGGGACACTGCCAGTCGCCGGCTCGGTGTTGGACGCTCCCGCCGGAGGGGTTTCCCCTGGATCCCCGCGGTCCTCTGGAGGAGAAGCCACCCCTGTCTCCACCTCTGCCTCCCATCCGGCCCATGGGACCGCCGGGGCCGCCAGGTCCCCCTGGGCCACCAGGTCCTCCCGGACCTGCAAGGAAGGCTCCGTGAATCCCAGGAGAGGTTGCCCACGGCTGGGGGACAGGGAGAAGCTCGGCACCCCTGGCCGAGCCCTTCGCCGGAGCCAGATGTTACCTCCGCGGAGCGGGGGCGGCATTCCCCGCTGCTCCCGGGGGGGCATCCCACCTCGCATGCTGTTCATGGGGCCCTTCTTCCGCGCCAGGGTGACTTTGAGCTTGCTGCCCTGGAAATCCTTCCCTAGGAGGGGTACAAGGGCGAGAACATCGCTTTTGCGTTTGCCGGCATCCATCGCTCACCGCGCCCCGGCGTCACGTACAACTGCGCCCGGTCGTTAATGGCAGGGAAAAATTTACCCACGTGTCAAAGACAGCAGAAAGGGCAAAATTCCACCCGTGGGAGCGCGATAAAGCCCCGCTTCGGGAGACACCGCATCTATCAGAGGTGTCTACAGGAGATGGATAGGAAAGGAGGCCGAGGGGAGACCTCATCGCTCTCTCCGGTTCCCTGAAAGGAGGGTGTAGCGAGGTGGGAGTCGGTCTCTTCTCCCAAGGAACAAGCGATAGGAGAGGAAATGGCCTCAAGTTGCTCCAGGGGAGGTTTAGGATGGATATTGGGAAAAAGTTCTTCACCAAAAGGGTTGTTGAGCATTGGAACAGCGGTGGAGTTGCCATCCCTGGAGGCATTTAAAAGCCGGGCAGACGCGGTGCTGAGGGACATGGGTTAGTGGTGGGTTTGGCAGTGTTAGGTTGATGGTTGGACTCGATGATCTTAAACGTCCCTTCCAACCTCAGCGATTCGATGATTCTGTGATTCTACAGCAGGTGGCAGAAGCCTGGGCAACTACGGACAACCGCAGCCCCGGCACCACGCTTATCTGTTCCAGGTAAAACCAGGAACTTCTTAGGCAAAAGCTCGATCGCCCAGAGCTGGCGATAGGACTCTGATCCTCCACGCACCGGGGAGGGAAGTGCCGACTTCGGTCGGACAAGAATTCAGCTCTGAAATGGAGAGCAAAGCGATTCCATCCCAACGCACGCCCCACCTACTCACCATCGAACCACTCGACGGCCGTTTTGGCGGTAGACGGGTCGTCGTAAGATACCGTGGCATCTCCTTTGGGTTTGCCGGTTTCTTTGTCAATGTAGAGGTTTATCATAGGTTGCCCGGTCCTCTTGTTCATCTGGCAGGACAGCAAAACGTCACCTCATGTCACATCTCCCCCCGTAAGCCGAGCAGGGATTTACTCTGGTCTGCTTTCCGCTTGAAACAACTTGCCGCTTGGCAACTCCGTGGTGGAAAAAAGGGCCCCTCCAGCTTACCACGGGTGGCAGCTACTGCCCAGACAACCCAAACCTGGGGAGGAACCAGCCCAAAACTGGTTTGGAACTGGTGGAACCCTCTCCCGCCTGCGCCTGGCAGCGCGAGAACCCAGCTGCAGCTACGGGTTACCACCAGGCCATGGTCACCCTACTGCCCACGCAGGCAGAGACCCGCCAGCTCCTGGCACCAAAGGGCGACGTGGAGAGGAGCGCCGCGCAGGCCGGGGAGGAGGTGGGCAATCCCTTCCCCTCCTGCCCCACCAGCTGGAGGCCGAGCTGCGCTCACGGGTTCCTTCTCACCTTGACAACACCGCACTGTTTGAAGAAGTCTGCCAGATCCTCCAGGGTCACATTATCATTGAGTCCCTGCACATAAACTGAACTGTTGTCCGAGTCCTCATCGAGGTCCACAGGTGGGCCTAGGAGATAATTCACGGGGTCACTGCAGGGAGAGGAACGGCAGCCACGCCACATAACGGAGTACGTTTCATCGCGTCATCCCCTCAGCCAGCTGCAGCTTCGCTCTCAATGAGCGTATTTATGAAGTGACCTGAAAACCCAGGCGTTGAGAGCAGAGATGCTCCACCACCTCCTCCTCCTTCTCCTCCAGCCCCGCTGCAGAGCCGGCCCGGCTGCTTCTCCGCACACCCACACCCACCCAGAGCCAGGAGAACCGTGGGGTTAAACCGCTCGGTTCTAATGGCAGAAGTTCGAGATGGTGAGGGAAACCTTCCCGTGCTTTGGGCTTCCCACACATGGACATCCACCACCCCCCCTTCACCACGCTAATTATCCCCCTTTTCCGCAGCAACGTGCCGATCTTGGAAGGCTGACGCATAACTTCCAGACACGCCTGTGCAACAGGAAGGAAAAAGCCAGAGGTGGCATAAGAGGAGGCTGCTGGACCAAGCGCGTAGGAGCTCCAGGCTAAGGCTGCCTGAAAAGGGCTTTCTACTGAACCAGAGCTGCAGAGCAGCTCCCCCAAAAGCCCCTCCCCGGCCCCGAGCTCCCGCCGAGAAGAATAAGCATCTCCCAAACACGTGCGGTTTTCCACCAGTCCGGCCGTTGCGATGGAACAGGAATCGAGAAATAAAATGAAATGACCGGAAAGGGACTGCAAACGGCGGAGGGTCCTCCTGCCCCTGCGTGAGGACGCGCCGTGGGGCCGCGTCTCCCGTGGCTGCGGCGGAGAAGTCACAGGATTTATTGGCAATTACCTAAATCAAGGTCCGGTCCTTCTTCCATGTGTCCTGCCAGTCGGGAAAGAATCATAAGAAGCCGTGTTAGTGCACGCCTTGCAGGCTGAAGAACCGACACACACAACACTATCTACTTATAACCACCGTTCGATGGCGCTGGTTAAACTCAAATTGACCCGCATTGCCCAAACAGCAGCAATGCACCTTTTACTTGGCGATCGGTTCGCTATTTTTAGCAGCTTTTCAAAACCATTAACCACTATAACGCTTGCTTTTTTGGGGGTTTGGTTTTGGGTTTGTTTTTTTTTTTTTTGGGGGGTGGTTTTTTTTTTTTTTTTTTGGTTAATGCTTTACCAGGCCAATCGGTTTTACATTCGTTAATAAAAAAGTTACTTTACAAAAAAAAAAAAAAAAAAAAAAGAAAATTTATTAAATCCAAACCATTTATTTTCCCCAAATTACAGAAGTGGTCGCTCAATTCTTTCCACGTTACCCTGTGTCCTGTAACCGCATACCCCTAAGGCATCGCCGGCAGTACCCATTTACAGTCTCGTTGCATATGTCATTTTAAACCACTTAAACTAATAAAAATTACACTTTGTTCTAAAAACTGACTGCAATTTTTTTTTTTTTTTTTAACACTATCCATTGTAATGCTCAAAAACTTACCACCAGGCTTATTGAAGCCACCTCGCTCTCCAGCGCTGCTGGGGGGATAAACGAAGAAATGAAGGCCTTTCCCTTTACAAAGCCAGTACCGCTCTGAGCCTCTGCGGCTCACTGGGAAGAAGGGCACTGGCTAAACATCTCCAAACAATGCATCTGTCTCTCTCTCTCTCATCTCGGCACTATGCCTTTCTTCAGGGCAGCTCGCTCAAATTTCCTTTACATATACGCAACCTCGCTTGTCTGGTTTTAGACACCACTTTTGCTGTCGGTACCCTTGCATTAATTTGTACGGGGTATTATCAGTGCAATACTTGGCCAAAAAAAAAAACCAACCAACCAACCAACCAACCAACCAACCAAAAACACACCACGTTTTCGAGCGTTGTAAATTTTGCTTGGGAGAAATCGTGAGGTCGTTCGCTGGTCAACTCCCTCCCCTCTTGTGTGTCCATAAAGGTGCACCCTCAGCCTCTCGCAGGAGGAGAGCGAAAACGAGCCCGGGGGTCCCTGACATTTAACAGTTCAAAAAGGTAGGAGACAACCATACGCGATACCTACAACACAGTTCAGACGACATTTCCGCTCGAAACCTCGCTATAAAGCCATACATTCGGGTGACTACTGAATTTAACAAGTCTCTGCGGAGGGAGAACTTACAGAATACAGCGGGGGCTCGAAGGCCTGGGGTGCAGCTTTGTGGACACGGACCGAGAACGGCAGATTGCGGCAGGCGCCAACGCCAACCGAGGGCCGCAGCTTTCGTCGAAAGCTTTGGCTGAAGCGTTCAGCTAAAGACTGCTTGCTAAGCGCCGGTTAATTAGGCAAATGCCACCTGAAAAGGATTATTTTGATGTTTCTCGCTCGTTTTGGAGAGACGGAAAGCTGTTTGGAAGGAGAGGAGCAGAGGAGGGAGAGCACCGCCTATTTTCTAGCAAGTATTGCACCTCTAATACTGGAAAGAAAAAAGTCGTCAATACACAGTTTCAAGCTGTTGCATGCAGCTTTGCCTCCTTTCGTTAAAGTACACACCATTTAACGTAATGTCTCTCTTTTTTTTTTTTTTTTTTTTTTTTTAAACATATACGTTTACACTTGTTAACGTTACACAATTCTAAAGTAGTATACCTCCTCTGGTTTTATTACCAAACAACAAGTATGCAGTTACCAAAGTTACAGAAGGATTCCATTTATACAATGAATACATTTGGTTAAAAATATTCTATGTATATTTTTCCTCTCCATATGGACACCGTGTCTAGTCCCACTTTTCATTATGCTGCCGGCTGAGTACTGAGTACGGGTACTTTTTAAGTACTGAAGTGTATACAAGGCTCTCACTTTGTAACCTGTAGCATATAAATGCGACAAAGCATGTTAAAAAGTTTCCATGTTTAACAGCCAATGAAAATATCAAATAATTGAGGCAATGAAAAAGGGCACGTTAATAACATCGAGCTCCTTACCTGCCGGAGACACTGAAATCCATCACCACAGCATGATAAGAAGGGCCGAGTTCCCCTACCTGCCCCTTGGCGTTCCTAGGAAGGCCACCTTTTCTATGGACAGCAGAAAGTCTACGTCCATAAAGCAGGGGACCCTTCGTAATGCTCTAGTCAGGCGGAAATCGCTACGTTACGCAATTTAAACTTGGATTAGGGGGTGAAACCGAGAGACAGACGACAAATCTTTTGCATGAGAAGCTCCGAAGGGGCTAGAAATTTGAAGATGTGATGATAGACGTTTCAAGTGTCTACATCTACTTTAAACCATTAGAGATAAATACATCATGGGTGAAATCTTTATGCAGAACCACGGAACTCTGTTCCACTCGAGCCAATTCAAGCCAGTTGTGTTCCAACACAAACCGGTCTTTTTCTTCCATACACCGGTGGTTGTATTTCTCCGATAAAGATTTCATGCCACTTCAATTCAAATCGACAGAGCTATGCAGAATGGGACTATCGGTCGCCAAACTCTGGTTGCCACCAGGTTGTGAAACACCTTTAAGGAGTCGCCTCTCGAGGAGAAGCTGCGATTCCGGCTGCCCCGCCAAGTCCGGGAGCTTGGCACTGCGCATCCCCACGCCACGTCTCCAGTGTGCACCTCGGGACATTCTGCATAGCTCTGAACGACGGTGCGAAGGGATGGAACACACACAAAGCTACACCTTCCTTCTCTTAGGAGCCTTGGGGACTAAAGTTCCTCCTTCCTCGCCGCTAGCCAAACAAACGTCACAGACAGGGAGACACACCGCTGAGCTGAAGGCATAGGTTTACCAAACCAGATTTTGCCATCAGTTAAAATGGCCAAACTGATTTAGACCACCTGAAAAGCTCCGAGGGGGAGCGGTCCCGGGAGCCGAACCAGATCTCTTTACTTTCTCGGGTTCTTTCTTCACGCTCCAACCAAGCTCTAAGTGTTCTGGCCACTCAGAGTCATGGCTTCGACAGCAGCGATCTGCCCCAGGCATATGCTTACGGCCGTAGCTCCGAGTGCTAGCGCTAAGGTGAAGAGGCTGATGGCGGAACACGGGGCTGACACGAGGCTTCTGCCTTGTACATACCTGAACTCTCAAGATTCCCCACTACCGAGGCACAGGGAGTGACTCCTGGACCTGGCGGAAGGTTTGTGTGTGTTCGATCCGGAGTTACTGTTAAACCCCACAGAGGATTTTGCCTCTGCGCGACCACGAAGGGAGCTGAAAGTTCCAGGTTGAGCAATACCCCTAATTCCCCCCCGCCCCGGAGCCCAACCAGCTGCAGGACAGAAAAAAAACCAACAGATCCTGCTCCTATTTCCCCTCAGATAATATTTCCATGGATTAGAAGCAATGGTGCTACGGAGATGTTCTCCATGGAAGTACCGTTGGGAATGTCAACCTTTCAGTCCCTTCTTTTCATTGCAAATCCTACGGGTAAAACAGAATTAGATAAAAGGAGAAAAGATTTGCTCTTACCCCATTCCACCGCGTCCTCCTCCCCGCCCACCTCTGCTCATGCCTCCGCGATCATATCCCCCTCTTCCCCTGCCCCGGTTATCAGGGCCGCTCATATTCCGGTTCTCTCCTGGGCCTGAAAAGCCTCCGGATTCCTGTCCGTATACATTCATGCTGCTGGGATGGTCCTGACGGAATGAACCTGAGGAAGTTTGTAACAAAAACGTTAGGGAGCTGCAGACAAGAGTGGGGGGAAGCTGCCTGTCCCCTTTTTAAGCCCTTTTACCTGCCTTCAGCACCAGAACGTAATCATGACAAGTGACAGGACAAGAGGAAATGGCCTCAAGTTGCGCCAGGAGAGGTTTAGGATGGATGTTAGGAAAAATTTCTTCACCGAAAGGGTTATCGAACATTGGCACAGGCTGCCCAGGGACGTGGTGGAGTCACCATCCCTGGAGCTATTTAAAAGCCGGGCAGACGTGGTGCTGAGGGATGTGGCTTAGTGGTGGTTTGGGGAGTGTTAGGTTAACGGTTGGACTTGATGATCTTCAAGGTCCCTTCCAACCTAGACGATACTATCATTCTACCACAACTGTTTGCTCCAGCACTTACAGCAGCAGCATTAATTTAAGGAGAGATGCGTCGCTTTCCGTTTGCAGAATCAAGTTTGACGTCAGGCCCTACCGGTCCGACCCCTGCCCAAACGGAATCGTTCACACCGAGTCTTGCCCGCTCCAACCACAGCAGTTACTTTGTGCTTTTGGGTTGTTTTTTTTTTTTTTTTTTTTTTTCCTCAACTCCCTCTTCACCTTCGCCACGCTGAGGGGAGTATCGCGATTCGCCACCGCACCGGGCAAGAACGGGCGAAACCCAGCCTGCAGCACCCTCTCCCTCCAAACACAGCTGCAAGCTTTAGACCCGAAGTAACGCCAAACCTCCTTCAGAGACAGCCCACCCCGCAAAAGCAAGGCAGACCGACCCTTTCCTCCACAACCAGGCGGCTCTGCTGAGCGCACTCACTCTGTTGGCCGTAGCTGCTGCTCTGCTGGCTGTACTGGCTCGGAGCCTGGCTGTAGGATCCCGTCGGGGGCGGGTAACTGGTCGGCGGCGGCTGCTGCCCGTAGCTGCTTTGCTGGCCATAGCTAGTCTGTTGTCCATAGGTGCTCTGTTGCCCGTAGGTGCTCTGCTGGGAGTAAGTGCTCTGATCGTAACTGCTCGGCTGCGTGGAGGAATAGCTGGAAGACAAAAGCATTGGAAAGACGAAACGATGAGCCAATTCCCTGGCAACGGGCATTAGGGCCGCAGAAGTGGCTCGCGCTAGAAGGTAATGCAATTATAAGCCATATGTACTTGTCGTAAACCCGTTTAAAAAGGTGAAGTCATCCTATGGAGGCCAGTCTGGCGGCAGGAGGCAAAATAAACCTGCTCAAGGCAAAATCCAGGCGACTGTTCATAATTTATTCACACCTCCAGAAAGAGGCAGAAGTGCCAGGGCAAAAATCAGTGCAACGCAGGTCACAGTGTCCCTCTCTGCCTTGGCGCTAAAATATTTTCAGCTGATGGATAATAACAGAGTACGCAGAGACACTTAGGCACTCGGTCACAGCCGCATCTTCTCTATGACGAGGAGATCTCCCAAAAGAACTGTACCTCCCTCCTCCCAGGACACCAAACCTCTTTTTTGTTTCAAATCCCTTGAGAAAAACCCTCTTTTTGCCCCAAGCTAAGCTGGAAGTTGCCACGCCAGCTGCCTGCTGAGGCGCAGCCTGCCGGGAGAGTTACCTGGTAGGAGGATAGGAGGGAGGCGCGGTGACCGGCTGCATTGGGTAGCTGGCAGGCACCTGAGGATAGCTGTAGTTGCTCTGTCCATAGCCAAGGCTGGGTTGGCTGTAGCCCGTCGTACTGGATTGCGGCTGGCTGGTCTCTGCTGGTTTGCTGCCATCCTGGGGTCTACGGGGCAATATCGAACAAGAAGGAAACATTTTGGTGCAAACCCCCACCTCTGGTAGCAGTGCTCGGATCCCTCCCGGGACAGAACGGCACTACCTATTTCTTTGGGGTAGAGTTACAAACTGGCACCGCGTCGGGGGCCGTCGCTCTGGCAGCAGCTGATACAAGCTCATTAAACACTATAAACATTTTAGCAGCTGCTGACTGGGTATTTGCACACTCCCCGGCCATCGGGAAAGGCCCGAGCAACATCCCGAACAGAGAGCGCAGAGTAGTGCTACAGCTGCTGTTCACCAGCCGCGTTATGAAACCGAAGGCGAGGGATTTAGGCTTTGGCTCTAGAATTGAGTGGAGGACGTGAAACGGGCAGGAGAGCGGGCAGCAGCACCGCCCCTCCGCTCAAGCTGGTTTTGTACAACGCCCGAAACCAATAAGCTCAAAACCAGTCAGAAACGCTGTCACTTAAATGCACCATTGTTTGGTTTAGAATCCAGTGCGAGCAGATATTGCCCCACGTAAGTTACCCGATGAAAGGGAAAGGATGTTGGAGGTTGGACTGGATGACCTTTAAAGGTCCCTTCCAACCCAAACCATTCTATGATTCTCTGTTTAGTATTAACTCTCAAGGCCTGAAAATAAAGAGAACCCTTTGCACGTGATTTGCATGTCCCCTTCTTTTATATTTGTCCCATACTGTTTATAATCTCTACGTGTTTATCAGAGCAGAGTAAGAAGAGTTAAGCTACTTTTGCTGTACAAGCTGGGAAAAAATGATTTCAAATGATGTCAGCATTCATATTTAAACTGTAATCTGTCAGACACAGACAGAGCTGTGCCAGGCTCCGCCTTTCCTTACTGGAGTGGTTGCTACAAACATGAGGTAAACGAATAAAGCGGTTTTTACTCACTACTAAACAAGTTTCCATTATGTATTGTAAAACTTTCATGTCCTGAGCAAACAATTAAACTCAATATACTATTGCCAGTGCCCAGACACAAGAGATTTAAAAAGGAAATTGTCTTCAGTGTGTGCAGCCACTCCAGAAGTCGCAGTACGTAACAGTATCCTGCCTGACCCTGTGACTCAAGATCATATCAGACTGGTCCGTTTTCTGTTCTACATCGTGAGTCAAGAGCTCATTTTTGCTGCTTGGTTACTCTCCGCATCTCCCAGTAACAGTGCTGACTCACTGCGCTGGAGCAGAACCTTCCTACGCTGCTTCCCCTGTCCCCGAAATGAGATGGGATGGGACGCAGCAAGAGCAAAGCTCAAGCACACGAGGCAGAGGAAAGGTTTAAGCAAAACCAGTGGGACCCAGTTCAGTTGGTGGCGTGCTGGGTGAGCAAACCCAGTCCTGGGAGGAAGAGAGGAACCAGAGGTTACCTTGCGGGAGCGGATGCTGCTGGCTGCTGCCCGTAGGCCGGGTAGGCGGGCTGGGTGCCGTAAGCAGACGGTGCTGCGTAGGAAGCCTGGGTGGTGGTAACCGTAGCGGTGTTGGTATCGTAGGTGGCTGTGCCGTACCCCTGGACGGGCTGACTGTACGCTGGGGGAGCAGTCGGGGCGGTATAACCTAGAACAGACGACAGCCTCATCAGATTCCTCGTAACGTTTCAGACTACTGCGCTTCTGCTGACGGTTTATCAGACCTCGGGGTACAGCACCAATTTTACCACTGCGAAAAATATCACATCATCACCTGAAAATTATAAACTAACCCACACCGTCCCTTCCCGTTCCTCAGAGAAACCCTCTGCCCTGGAAAACCTCAGCCTACAGCCCCGTCTCTACCCTCACCATCCAAAAACCACACTCCGAGGAGCTTTCTGGAAGCCACAATTCCATCAGCATCCAAAGGCTGTTTGTTTATAGCTACCGAAGCTCACGGCTAATGTAATAAATGCGCACACAGGGCAAGCTGAGGCACGCAGCTTCTTCTGAACGCAGGAAGACGAAACAAAGCTCCTCTTAGCCCTAAAGTAAAAGAAATCCAGTGGATTTAAGAGGTACGGTCCTGTCCTTTCAGCTTTTTTGAAAAATAAAAGCACAAAATGGCACCAGCCTGACTTGACAAGGCTTTTTGAGCCATTTATGAAGCCTTATTTTAAATCAGTAATCCTGGAAACAAAAGAAAAGCACTTTACATTTGCTTTAACTTAAGAGAAAGGTCAAAAGACACAAGGTAGTTCCTGATGGGTTTGGTGTACCTTTCCTTTTCTTAGAATTTCAGTTTGGTTTAGGGAAAACGCTTAGAGCTCATACATTCATTTCTGAACAATTTTACAAGAACATCCAAGATCCCAAACCAGCTCCATTTAAATTGGTCTTTCCAGCAGCCCCACTGCTGTATAATTTAGCCGACCGTCTGGCTGGTCACACAGAGGTGAACTGTAAACCCGGCGCGGACACGGGGGCTTTTTATAGTTAAGAACCTCACGAGCAGGTTTGCAAATTTTGCAACAGAGCCTTACATGAAAAAGTATCAATTAAAAATTTTGTTAGCAAAAGCTGACTTACTAAAAATATAAAACATCGATTGCCGAAGAGCAGCCAACTGGTCTCAGTCTTATTGATGCGACTTTAATTGCATCAATTAAGATAACGGCTTCTCCATCACTTCTTATTTTTAATAAACATACGACACTTGTGACATACTCTTCCTTCTAATTGTACGGCGTTTGGGGCAAACCGTGCTGTAGTTTTTTATTTCAATTCCTTAATTTGCAAAGCAAATGTACTTCCAGCAGAATATAGCGTGCCTTCCCGAAGCGCCGCAGCACTTCCACATCTCGCTGTCACCACTACAAAATCAGGATCCTTCCCGATGGCTGGCTGAATCAGCGAGTAAAAAGGAAGAGAACCGAGAAGAGGAAGTTCGCAAAGAACATTAGGTAAAAAAACCACACTTCAGCTTTCTGTCCCGAGCGACGTGCTTGAGTTTTCTGGTTAGCTTGAGGATCCTGATGAAGGCGACACGATCCTGTCCACGCTCGTCACCTGCAACAGCCAGCCCAAAAGCCCCTGCCTGCTCCCACAAGCCCCCTTCCTCCTTGCCCTTGGCCCTCCACGCTTGCCACACCACCACCCTCCCGCTGAACGGCGCGGGCTGGCAACCTGGAAACACGAAAGCCAGAGAGTAAGCTGGTCTCCCACCAGGAAATAACTTAGAATCATAGAATCACAGAATGGTTTAGGTTGGAAAGGACCTTGAAGATCATCGAGTTCCAACCCCCCTGCCATAGGCAGGGACACCTCCCACCAGCCCAGGTTGCCCAAGGCCACATCCAGCCTGGCCTTGAACACCTCCAGGGATGGGCCCTCAACAACCTCTCTGGGCAACCTGTTCCAGTGCCTCACCACCCTCAAAGGGAAAAACTTCTTCCTAATGTTTAATCTAAACCTGCCCTCTTTCAGTTAGAAGCAATTCCCCCTCATCCTATCACTACCTGCCCCAGTAAAAAGTCCCTCCCCAGCTCTCCTGTAGGCCCCCTTTAGGGACTGGAAGGCCGCAATAAGATCTCCCCTGAGCCTTCTTTTCTCTTCTCCAGGCTGAACAGCCCCAACTCTTTCAGCCTCTCCTCACAGGAGAGGTGCTCCAGCCCTCAGATCATCCTCGTGGCTCTCCTCTGGACGTGCTCCAGCAGGTCCATGTCCTTCTGTTGGGGACTCCAGAGCTGGATGCAGTACTCCAGGTGGGGTCTCACGAGAGTGGAGTGGAGGGGCAGAATCACCTCCCTTGACCTGCTGGCCACACTTCTTCTGATGCAGCCCAAGATACGGTTGGCCTTCTGGGCTGCGATCGCACATTGATGGCTCACGTTGAGCTTCTCATCAATCAGCACCTCCAGGTCCTTCTCCTCGGGGCTGCTCTCCAGCCATTCCCTGCCCAGCCTGGAGTTGTGCTTGGGATTGCCCCGACCCAGGTGTGAGACCTTGCACTTGTCCGTGTTGAACTACAGGAGGTTGGCACGGGCCCACCTCTCCAGCCTGTCCAGGTCCCTCTGGATGGCATCCCTCCCCTCCAGCGTGTCTACCTCGCACACAGCTCGATGTCATCGGCAAACCTGATGAGGGCGCGCTCCATCCCACTGTCCATGTCGCCAATAAAGATGTTGAACAGTACAGGTCCCAGTACTGACCCCTGAGGAACACCACTTGTCACTGCTCTCCACTTGGACATCAAGCCGTTGACCGCAACTCTTTGAGGGCGACTATCCAGCCAGTTTTTTATCCACTGAGTGGTCCATTTGTCGAATCCATGTCTCTCCAATTTAGAGACCAGGATATCGTGTGGGACGGTGTCAAACGCTTTGCACAATGCACAGATGACATCAGTTGCTCCTCCTTTGTCAACTGCTGCTGTAACCCCTTTGTAGAAGGCCACCAAATTTGTCAGGCATGACTTGCCCTTGGTGAAGCCATGCTGGCTGTCACCAATCACCTCCATATTTTCTATGTGCCTTAGCAGAGTTTCCAGGAGGAAACTTGCAGAAATCAATAGGAAATCAAGTTTTCCTCGTCATTATTCCTTTTTCCCCCCGAGAGCTTCTCTGAAAAGCAAAGTCCTGTTCTGAGCAGGGTGAACGGGATGATGCCGAACAGGGTAAAACGAGGATGATTTTTAGAGCCTCGGACAAATTTCAACAGTCCAAACGCTTAAACATGAGCCACCACAGCATTCCCACAGAGAGCACTGCCACCAGAAGTTAAAGGAATCCTTATTTGAACTGGCCGAAGCCTGACCACATACTAAAAAAGCCTATTCTTTGCCTAAGTACAGCGTGCAGTAAGCGCTGCTGAAGCCACAGCCTTGCCCTGGGCTGCTCTCGTGCCTCAGAGCCATGGGGTGGGCCTCCCACATCTGGGTCCCCTTTCTCTGTCAGCACTAACCTCTCCAATCAAGCGAGTGAGCAGGTTTGCTAACACCTAGGGCTCTGCACAGTCGGAAAAAACGGAGGAGAGAAAAAAATATCCTGAATTGTAATGCTTCAGGTCTAGATGGAGCATTTCCCTTGTGCAAGTGTGCTCAGCAGGAAGGGTTTGTACCAAAGAAAGAAAAGGCAGTGATTTAACATCCCACTGGTCTAAATTTTCCTTTCGACAGCTTAGTTTAGGTACTCCGAAAATCCTCAAGAGCAGTATTTTTGAGGGGGGCATCTGCATTATATCACTTCTCTCTCCTCTCCCCACCAGTTAGTAAGATAAACGGTGAGCCTGCAGAACAGCTACTGTAAGAAAAAGGTAACGAAAGAACTTTGATAACCTGCTTAAGATGTATAGTTATGTGGCTCAGTTTCCTCTCAAAGTATCCAAGTCTGCAAGCAAAACCCTTATGGAAATCTAGGAATTCTTCAGGTGGAGGGGAATCTTTCAGGATTTGGTCCTCAGAGAACGTCAACTGAAAAGACTAGATTCGAAGAGATTTATTCCGAAATAAGCAGGCTTCACGTCAGCTAGCAGCAGTTTTCGGAGGCTTCACTCTGATGCAAGCAGCATTAAAAGCTACGCAGGGGGTCTGCGTGCCCCAAGAGAGCTGGCTCCTGTTTGGCGTGCAGACCTTCTACCAGTGAGGGTCTGGAGAAGGGGATGCAGAGGTTACCCTCTCTCTGCTCCATTTCCGTATAACAGATTATTGTGGTAGCCAAGAGAGCTACCGGCGTGTTCATTTCACATTCTGAATACATCAAAATAAAACATATATAACCTTAAATTTCCCAGGTAAAAAGAAAAGTGGGGGCTGGCTGTCATTAGAGAGTAATTTCCACTTAGCTACTTAAAGGAGATTCCTACCTGGGCATCCTAAATTATATTTTTGCCCCCAAATGACATTTATTAGAAAGCCATTAAGCATAACAGACGTAGCTCTTTATTTACTCTTGTAATTCACGCTTATACACCGCAGTGATTAAGGAGCAAACTGTGACCACAGATCCGACGGTGCCGATTAATCCCCTAATCCAGTCGGCGTCCAGCGAGCTGGACATCCAGGGAGCCTCTTCTCTGTAATAAACCAACGGGGCGACTCCAAGACACCTTTTCCTACAGCCATGGGGAGGGAAGAAGCGCAACCCTGGCAGTAACTCTCACTTCGGGCAGCCCAGGAGTCACTGCAAGGCTGGATGGAAGAATAATTGGGACGGAAAGGTCGCCAGGCAGGCTAAAACAGCCTTGAAGCGATGCAGAGGAACAATCTCTGCTGTTCCTGCAGAGTCCCGAGAGGGCGTATCTGCAGAGGATTTGAATTTTCCTGACCACAACGGCCATTTCACTTCAAAAAATAGGCTGTTAAGTCAAAAAAAGGCACTCTTCTTTTAAGTAATTGCAGACGTTCCTCTGCTACGAAGAGGCGATGCCTAGGAAAAATAAATTGAGATTCAACCGTAAAAACTGCACGTCTCTCAGGGCGTAAAGATGTACGCCCCAGGCAACACCCCAGGCTTTATTTAGTACAAAAGGCAGAGACCGAGAGAGGGAGACAGGCTTTAAGCACTATCAGTCTCATTTGCACAGCTCCGGCTCCTCAAGGAGAGGCAGGTGTAGGAAGAATAAATACAAGCTGGCACTCTGCCTGGAGAATAACATCAACAGTTCTGCCACAGACCAATGCTACGCGGATCGAGGCAAATCGTACGTGAAGGTCTGATACGATTTTTTGCTTGACCACTTCCTGTTTTCTTTTTTTTTTTCTCTGACGAAAAGAAAATGAAGCTTTTTGCCTAAAAAAAAAATCCGTGCAGAAAAGATGCCTAATATTATTATTATTATTATTCCTCCAGCAAATATATTCTTAAGGGACAAACAAACACATAAAAAGTGCAGCTTCCTGTGACCCCCGCAGGACTGGAGCCTGTAGTAAGGATTAAAGGACTCAAACATTTCAAAGAAAGGAATTTTGGAAGTCCGCAAATCCTTTTGCTGCCAGTTTATGTCCATATACTTTTAAAATAAAGGGAAAAACCCCTGTAGATAACCCGCAGCGGCGCTGGCTAAAGGGTACTGGCTCTCATTCTGCAGCACGTGTGCTAACTCCCAGGCAGAAATTTTCCTCATCCGTGTCGAGACGTTCAATATTTTAAATGCCATATAAGTGGACACACTATAGGATAACATTTTCTCTCCACCTCTTCCTTGTGAAGCATTCCCAAAAGGTTTCTGTGGCCATACACCTCACTGCCTGTCTGCTCTGGTATTGCCTTGCTTTGGGAAGTATTTAAGAAAGGTCCCACTCTAATAGACATTTACGATGTCCCTTATAGCAAAGGATGAATCTGCAGAAAATGGCACTCAGGGCATTACTTGGAGGAAAATCCAGTTTCTTTTTCAAAGTCTCCTGAATACTCAGTGCAAATATACCAGAATTGAATGATATACCAGATAATACACCAGAATTGAAAACTCAATAGTTTCTTTCGGACATTAAGACACCCGTTCGTAGAAAACCCCAGTTCAAAGAGCACACGCTGGAATAGTTTACAGCGCTTTAACGAACGCGTGAGGTACGCATCTGCACTGGAAATCCACCAACGACACGGAACACGCAAAGGTGGCGATCAGGATGCCCGCAGGTGTCTAACCGTGCTGTTTACCCTTTAGGAAACGGTTGGACAAAGGGGTTAGATTTGCCTGAAACGGCTCGGCACAGCTGTCATTAGCGTTTGGGAACTTTTATGCATAAAGTTCGCCACGTGGAGACCTTACAGAGCTGTGGAGATGGCAGACAGCACTGCAGCCTAACAAATTCTTACTGACACTGTGCGCGCGCGCTCTGATGTTGGATGTTTTTAGCACTAAAACCGACTGACACCTAAAGGGTTAACATCACAAGTTTAGACAGGATAAGACAGTATTTTCCACACGAGAGCGAGCAGGATAGTCAAACCTGTACTGGTCCCTTCTACTGTGGGAAGCACAAGGCAAAAAGTCGAGGGTACGCTATCAGGACAGGCATACGGTACTTCCACGGATGTGATTTTCAGGCAACCGAAGTGCTGAGGACACCGGCTCTCAAGAGCAGTCAGAGTACGCACTCCCAGGGAGCGCAGCTCGCGTTTGCTTTGCTCTAAGCACAGTAAGTACACTCTGCAGCCGTGCTTAGTTCCGCAGCATGAACCGGCACCCAAAAACACTCCTTGAAAAGTTAAACAGGCACGTTTGTTTATTATTTCTCAGCCCACCCGCATCTTCACATCATTTTACACCACCCTTTGCTGAAGGAAGGCTCTCGAGGAAGGAAGCCCTTTCCACATCAGAGCTGCCCAGAGGAATTCAGTACGGTTTGAAGCTGGAGCTCCCCAAAGCTCACTTGAGCTCAACGCTCTCCCCAGGACACGTCGAGCCTTGCAGGCACGGGGGCTCTTACCGGTAGGAGGCTGCCCGTAGGACGTTGCATACGCAGTCTGCCCGTACGTCGCAGTCGTCTGGGGCTGTGTGTAGCTGACGTCAGTGGGTTGTCCGTAGGTTCCGTAACTCTGCCCGTACGTCTGCTCCAAAGACGATACAAATTTAATTCATAAACAGAAGCGACTCACAGGCGTGGCAGAGATCCACGCAAACTGTTTTGGTGATATACACAGACCGAGAGTCTGAGGTACTGAAAGCAATCAGAGTCAAGCCACAGCTACTGTGAAAGTTTGGGCGCTACTGCAAATTTCAGTTCAGGTCTGTAATGAGGTTACAAAGGCAGTTTTTCAATGCCAGGGCCGGAGGGACAGCCTCTTACGTTTTCACAACACACCTCTGCTTTACGTAAAGCAAAACATGAAAGCATCCAGCGCTTCGTAATTGCCTGGGCACCCATCAACCCTCACAGGTACCTCCTGAGGGCTAACATGAAACACGGGGAGTGGGACTACTCAGAGGGCAGAACTGCACGAAGTAAAACAAGTCAACGTGAAACTGCTTTAGCATTCATGAGAAAAAACCTATTTAAGCTTTCAATGAAGTTATTCTGAACATTCTTCATGTCCACCGGCCCACAGTTTGAAAAATCGGAGCTTATGTAGGCGCCCGAGGACAGGATCAGTGGGAGCATCTAAGGTCTTGCCATCACCAAACTATCCCGGTTACAGCTACTCCCGTCCCAGTGCCTTTCCATTCAGCGAGAGATCAGCTCTCAACTCGCACCTTACCCAGAGCACATTTTCAAGCCCAGACTGTCACTAAAGGACCACTTCTGCCCATCGCCTGGCTCAATCCTGAAGACAGGACTGCAAAGCAACTCCTCAGCCGTGGCGATCTGATCAGCAGCGCGGGGTGGCTGGTCCTACAGTTTTACCAGCTAAAGAGCTACCTCAGCCCTGTGCCACGGAGCAGCCGGCTCAAACTCTAGGCACCGACAGCTTTGGGCAGCCAGCAGTTTGATTTAGGATAAAACTCAAGTTACAGCTCAAGAAGTGACATGAAGATAGCCTTAACGTCCAGATTCTCAAAGGGATTTACTGACTCCTGTGGGAGCCTGGAACTTAAACGCCTTTTGGGATCTAAGTGTGTGTTACTCGCGAGCCGGTCTCCCTGAACTCAACCCACAGATCTTAACCAAGAGCAGAAGCGCCATGACCAGATGGAATGTGTCACTGTCTGTGGAAGCTCACTACATCAAGAGGCAGGAAACGCTGCAACCCCCCCCCCGGCTATTTGCCTACAGCTGAGTTTAGTTGGTTCGTCGTTTTAGTCTCACACGAGAGGATGTTGTTGAGGCCGCCCGTTCTCACACTTGCCAGTCTGCTTACACTTGTCCTTCCGTATAACCTTGCGCATTTGGTAGCAGTTCTTGCAATCGGTCGGTCTCAAAATACTTATTCAAAATAAAAATTACCATCACCCTCCTTTAAGCTGACCCAAAGGCCAAGACTGAACCTGTGCTCCCCCTGTAACACTGATCTTTTTCACAAAGAGCCTTCTTACCCTGCCGCAGGAACAAGCAAGCGCAGTATTCACGCAGCCTCACCTGCCTCGGACTGGCTAGCGCAGGCAGCAGCAGGCAGAGGGAGGCTGAGCGGGCAGGGGAAGGCTGCTCCGGCTCAACCCTGCAGCACCAAAGCCAAGCTGCTGCCATAACCAGAATAAACCGATCTGAAGCTGCTCCGTACTGCTCCAACACGACACGGTGGTGGTTTTCATCTCCGTAATAGAGACATCCACTTGGGCAGCGGGATTTTCCCTTCAAAAACCTCTCTGGAGAGGTGGGGGAAAGTTAACCTACACCGGTTTTTAAGGACAAAAGTTTATCTTTGAAAATATTGGAGTGTGTATACAAATGTGGTCTTAGTAATTTGTATTCTAAGGATTAAAAATAAGCATGGTTTAATTCATCTCTTAAAGATCTAACCAACTGAGAGTATTAATAGTTTTAGCAACAATACCTCCTTGAAAAAAATCTATTCCCTCCTCCTCCGTTGCCTAACTGCTGCAATCTCACAAATGGCAATTTCCCCAGCTTTTACTTTTTAGGGTTTTCTCTCCTACGCTGCTGAGTAAAACACACACCAAGGTGGTGGTATCAAACATACACCGAGAATTAGGCTTTTACAACCCTCTCGACAACAACCACCTTAGGCTCAGGTATATTAACAAAGAGGGCGACTGTTGAGGCTCCTTGACCTTCGGGTTGTTTTCACCTTAAGAAAGCAGTTCAGGCTGCATGAGAAGCTACAAGAGAATGTTCAATGACAGATTCTGACGTTGCCGCTCAGCGTTTTTCGTGGCTCGCAGAGCCCCATGTCGTTTACTGGAAGACATGTGATTCAGAAGCAATTATAAATCCATCCCGTGTTTTACCTGGGTGGTCTGTGCATATCCTTGAGCTGGCTGAGGTGCATACGCGCTGTAGCTGTAAAACGAATTTAAAGACATTTATAATGCATCCCCGTATTTCTGACCTGTGCAACACACGTATCACAAGACAACTTTCACGTATCCAAATGATTTCTGCTGAAACACTACAGCAATACAAAAATCTAAAAGCTGAAGGAAAACCATCGTATTTGCAAACATACCTGACTTAAGACTAAACCGCAATTATTACATACTTATACTACATCTTTTTAAAACAGAGAGGATAAGACCATAATGCTACTTACCCCTGCTGAGCTGCAGCTTGGCTATAGGTACTATAATCTGCAAGGAAAGGGAAAAAAAAGGGGGGGGGGGGAAAAGGTTGACAAAGGCTTAACAAAATTAACAGTGTAAGAGCACAGCAGCTGGAATTTCCTCCTGCAGCTTGAAAGAACTGCCATAAACCGCTGGAAATCCAGTTTCAA
Source organism: Vanellus vanellus (assembly GCF_965231255.1). Taxonomy (NCBI): domain Eukaryota; kingdom Metazoa; phylum Chordata; class Aves; order Charadriiformes; family Charadriidae; genus Vanellus; species Vanellus vanellus. Next base: position 2,308,714 of record NC_138921.1, read on the forward strand.
AAGAGTGTAAGGTAAATGCACTTTTGCAAGTCTTTTTGAAGGAAACAAAACCCCTCTTCCCTTCATTGTTACTGCTGTTTGCCACAGCAACTTTGATCTCAAATGACCCCACTTTAATTTAACTGCCACCTTGGATGACACCCAAGGGGGCTGGCAGGAGGGTGTTTTGTTTTGGAACAAAGGAAACGCTGGGGCTGACACTCACAACCCCCCCCCGCCCGGGTTTCAAAGGGCCAGGTTACAAATTTTCTGGTCTGTAAAAACCACCACACTTCACTCTCCCTCTTTCTATCGAACTTTCAAGGACACAAATGGCTGCAAAGTTCTAACACTCGTCCCCTAGCAGCATCTGAGACAGGCAGCTGGCAGTAATTCCTTCCCCAAAGCCCTCATCCACGCCAATAGCCTGATTTAGAGGAGAACCGACACCCTGAAAATCCAAGCAGAAAAATCTACGCTGAACTGGTTTGCCGGTGGGAACGGAAAATGCATCCACATGGCAATTACAAGGCTATATTTGACATGATTACAACTCCTAAATCTACGCCTTCCCTCAAAGTCACCAAGCAACTCCAGTTCCCATCCAAACTTCTAGAGCAAATGATGAATTCATTGCTTAGGCTGGACCTTGCCAGCCAGATTCCAGCTCTCCCGGGGCCACTAAAGTCCCGAGGACAGAGATCAGGAAGGAGACCAGACCTTGCTTGCATCTGCCGCTCAGGCCACGGCATCTAACTGAGCTGGAGGCAGAGGCTGGACGGTATTAGAGCTTTTCTCAGGCAGAGCCAAACAGTCCTGTGCAGGAAGGGGTTTCGGTGTTTCTGTCACGACTGCACCTCGGCGTACGCTCATCTCGGTTAGAAAACTGAAGATTACGGATTTGAGGAACCCAGCTGATGACTTCCTACAGGCTTCAGTTATCCCCAGGCTGTAAGGATGGCTTTAATGCATTTATCACGCTGTTTGCAACTGAAGGTGATGGAGGACCACGAATAACTTTGAAAACACTATTTTCATACACCAGAACCTCCTGTTTCTTGTGGCCACAGATTCATAAAGCTTTCCTCTCCTCCTCATCCTAACCCCTCTACGTGAGCTTACAGCTTTTCTTCCTCTGCACTTCCCTCCGCTGATGCCGGAGGTCAGACCCTGGGGTACGTGTTGATGGACAAGGAGAGGAAGTGCCGTGACTCCAGTAGTGATTTTTGGCACGTATTAATTACTTCGACCTTGCACCAGAGCACAGGAATCAGCACGAGTACACCAAGAAGATGAGTGAAGTACCACGCACAATAAAAAGACGCTGAACTGCTATCCAAAGCCTTCCACACTCCTGAGACGCACCGCACAAGTTGTTAAACTACTCTGGCACCTCTCCTGCTTCCCTTACAGGTTGTCATGTTTAATATTGAAAAATCTAGCTTGTTAAATTCAAGGTTGCTGCTCTTTTTTTGTTGTTGTTGTTTCAGTCTACACGTGGCTCTAAGCTCTGCCATGAACGGGCATTAACGGTCTTAAAAAACATTTAATGCCCATTCTCCCTTCATCCATTTTCCCTCTCCCACTGCCTCCTCATACCAACACCCCTCCATAGACTCATAGAATGCTTTAGTTTGGAAGGAACCTTAAAGATCACCTTGTTCCACCCCCCTGCCCTGGGCAGGGACACCTCCCCCCAGCCCAGGTTGCTCCCAGCCCCGTCCAACCTCGCCTTGAACACCTCCAGGGATGGGGCAGCCACAGCTTCTCCGGGCAACCTGCGCCCAGGCTCACTGCCCTCACAGTCAACAATTTCTTCCCGTTATCTAATCTAAACCTCATCTCTTCCATCTTCTCCCGCATCTCACTGTACACCCTCCTCCACCCTGGCCTCCTCTTTTCCATGCCTGTTTACTCTCCAGCCATCAAAACCTCCATACTCGGTTAACTCTCATTTTCCGCACCCTGTTGGGTTAATGGCAGTCCTCCAGGCTGGCCAAAAATGGTCAGGCTGCTGAGCACACACCTCCCAAACCTTCATCCCTTGCTGGTAGACCCCTCCCAGCAACCCCCCATCCTCCCCAAGAGCCGCAGGGCCCTCAAGCTATGCACAAGGTCTTTAATTAAACACCCATCACGCATCCCTTCTTGAAGCCTTCCTCCAGTCCTACCAACACAGGACATTTCCCCCTTTGCAGGAATTTAAATCCAGGTGTTGAACTTGCAATTTGTCACTGGTAATCCCTCTCTTTTAATTTGCTTGAATTTAGATTAAGGCAATAGCGTTAAAAAAATATTACGGTTCATTTAGTTAAAACCATCTCCGAGCCTTTATTTCCAGGGGGAAATTAATCTTCATCCTTCTATTTCACGAGGCTCAAGAGCACAATAGCGCAGCCGAAAATAGCAGCTCCCACGGAAGAACATTTCCATGTATTAGGCGGAAAGACAGCTGTATTTTTAAACCCCATTTTGACAATCCCATTGGCACATGTTTCTTTAGCAACTTTTTAAAAAAAAAAAAAAACAAAAAACCAACAAACTCTCCAAGGTGATATTAGTCATATTCCCTCACACTCTGTGGCTTATTTTCCTTTATGGAAAGGTCCGACCTTCGGCTGCTGGGCTTTAAAACTACTCGAAACGTGACGTTGCCAGGGTCGGTAAGTCTCAGTTTTGACCTATTCGCATCCAGCTGGAGCTCTCGTGGAAAAGCACATCTCCTTCTATGATGCTTCACTGGTTTTATTCAAAGAAATCACATTTGCCCCCAGAAACCTCCCTGAAGAGCCAAAGAAAGGCCGGAGATATGGAGGAAGCTTTCAGTGAGGACAGCGATCTCCTGAAAGAGCGTAACTCAAAGAATCTTCCCGGGTTGGAAGCACCAAAGATCCACTATTGTAAACAATAATATATTAACGAATATCTAGAAGAGAGAATCTGGGCATTGCCGCCCCGGGGAGGTACCGGAGGCTCCCGCCCCCCCACCTCGGGGACAGCGGTGCTGGGGGAACCGGGGCTGGGTGAGGGCCAGGCCGGCCCCGAAGCCCCAGCGCTGGGAGAAGGGAGGGGGCCCAGGCCCGGCGCCTCACCGTGACAGGGCCGCGGCCCGGCCCCGAGACGCTGCCCCGCCGCCCCGCTCCCCTCAGCCCAGCCCCAGGATCTGACGGACACCAGTGCAAGAAATCGGGCCGGCTTCAGCCACCCCCGCCGCGGCGGAAGCCCCGAACCGCCCCTGCCCCCACCCCCCGGCCCCGCTCACCCGTCGACGCCATTTTCTCGCCTTCCTCCTCCGCGCTCCCAACGTCCGGCCGCCGCCGCCGCCCCGCACTGCGCATGCGCCGCCCGGCCCCGGCGGGCCGTACCACAATGGCGGCGGGGGGGGGAAGGGGGCGGACCGACGGGTGGCCGCGCACCGGCACCTCGCCCCGCTCCGCCCCTCCGCCGGTCCCCGTCCTCCGAGAAGAACCGCAGCCTCCCCGCGCCGAGGCGGTCGCCGCTCGGGAGGGCGGTTCTCCCGCGGCGCGGGGTGATACTGACCCCCCCCGCCGCGCAGCGCGATGGTACGGTCCGAGGCCGTTAGGGACCGTCGCGCAAGAGCCGTTCGGAGCGGGGGGCGGAGCGGGGGGGTGGGGCTTCTGCGGCGTGATGTCATCGCCTGGCGTCATGCCGTGCGCGGGGTCGCTCCTGACGTCACGCGCCAGCAAATGGCGCCGGGGGCTTCACATGACGGCGGTGCTCGAGGGCCGGCGGTGCGCCGCGTGTGGTGCGGCGGCCTGACGTCACGCTGCAGCAAGTGTCAGCGCGAGCTGCGCGTGACGTCACCAGGGTGACGTGTCCCCACGTCACATGCGAGGGGCGCGGCGGGCCAGGCCGGGTGTCCTGCGGGGTCCCCCGCGCTGTGCCTGGCGTTACACGCTGCCCGTGCGGTGTGAGCGTGATGGAGTGACATCACGGGTGACAGCGTGTGTGACGTCACCCCGCCACGCTGCCACCCCGCGTGTGTGCCCCCAGCCGGCGTCACCCCACCCGGCCCGCACCCCGGGGGGCTGCGGAGGGTCCTGCAGTACCTGCGTGGCACGGGGGTGTGTGGGTGTGGGGGTGTGTGTGTGTGTGTGTGTGTGTCCCAGGGGTGGTGTGACATAGATGGGTGTCCCACGGGTGACATGACGTGGGTGGGTGTCCCACGGGTGGCACAGTGTGTGTGGGTGTCCCATGGGTGGCCTGAAATAGGTAGATGTCCCAAGGGTGGTGTGACATGGGCAGGTGTCCCATGGCTGGTGTGACACAGGTGGGTGTCCCATGGCTGGTGTGACGTGGGTGGGTGTCCCACGGGTGGTGTGACATAGGTGGGTGTCCCACGGGTGGCACAGTGTGCGTGGGTGTCCCATGGGTGTCCCAACAAGGGTGGGCATCCCATGGGTGGTGTGGCGCTGGTGGGTGTCCCGTGGGTGATATGGCATGGGTGGGTGTCCCAAGGGTGGTGTGGCACTGGTGGGTGTCCCATTGGTGGGGTAGAGTGGGTGGTGTGGCATATGGGGGTGTCTCATGGGTGACGTGATGTGGGTGGGCATCCTAAGGGTGGTGTGGCACAGGTAGGTGTCCTATGGATTGAGTGACATAAGTGGGTGTCCCATGGGTGTCCCATGGGTGGAACAGTGTGTGTGGGTGTCCCACTGGTGGCATAGAGTGTGTGGGTGTCCCAAGGGTGGTGTGGCATAGATGGGTGTCCCAAGGGTGGTGTGGCACAGGCTGTGTGGTGTCCCTTGGGTGGCAGGACATAGGTGGATGTCCCATGGGTGGCACGGCATGGGCAGGTGTCCCATGGGTGGCACGGCACAGCCACGTGGCCTCTGGGTCCCCTCCAGGTCACCACAGCCCACCTCCCCGTGGCCCCACCCCGGTGGCAACCCCATGGGAGCCCACCACCGTCCCCAGGATGGCCCCGGTCGGGACGCTGAGGGACACCGCAGGACATGGGGTCGGGAGGCGTTTAATGACCTCGAGGGTCCCAAAGCAGTGGGACAAAGCGCGCGGTGCAGTGGGGTCCCCATCCGCTGAGTGGGGGGTCCCCACCGCTGTGCCCCCCCCACCCCCGAGAGCCCCTTTCCCAGCGCCGGGGTGGCTGTGGGGACTTGGGGGGGACCGGTGGTGGGGGGGGGCAATGAAGCACCCCCAGAGCTGCACATAGAGATGGGGGGTAGAAATGGGGGGGGGGGGGGGGGGGGGCAGAGATGGCCCCCCCCAGCGATGGGGGGCAAAGCGGGGGTGGGGGAGGGGGCCGGTGCCGTGCCACCGGCTAGCACCAAGTGCCCTGTGGGGCCACGGGGACATTGGGGGGGGGGAACGGTGACCCCCATATTGCCCCCCCCCCCCACCCCGGGGCGATGCTCCTGCCCGTACCGGCACGGCGGTGGGCGCAGGGGGGTGGTGATGGGTGGGGGTGACATCCCCCCCCCCCCCCCGTTCTCCCACAGGGTCCCTCACTGCTTGCCGGGGGGCCACTGGCGGGGGGCCACGATGCGGTAGGGGGGGTGGCCGCTGCCACGCTTGCCGCGGGGGGGGCGGGTGCCACAGTGCCGGGGGGGGCACTGCCCGAGCCGGGCTCCGGTTCTGCGGGGAGGAAAGGAGAGAAGCATCAGGTGAGGGGTACCAGACCACCCCCCCACCCCAAAAAAAAAAAAAACAAACCACCCAAAACCAGTCACCCCAGCACAGGGTGTTGTGGGTGGGGGTCTGCTGCCCCACAGAAATGGGGTTCGTTGCCCCCCCCACCGGCAGCATCGAGCCCCACGGCTCCGGCTGTCCCCAGGGACCCCCATGGTGGGTGGGGGACTGGGTTGGGGGGGGGGGGGGGGAACACACAAGGGACATGAGCCCCCCCCCCCCCCCCATCCCCCCGGCACCCCTGCCTGGCACCCCCGGCTGGCACCCCGCGAGCCGGGGTCCCCCCTGCAGGAAAGCGCAGCTGGAAAGTGGAGGCGGAAGGGGAGGAAAAGGAGGGGGGGAGGGGGGGAGGAGCACCCGCCAACCCCCCAGCTGGGCACCCTGGCATGGGGGGGGGTCTCCCTTGGGCCAAGGAGGGGGCCAGGGGCTGGCTCCATCCAGGAGGAGCTCCAGGAGCTCCCCAGGTTGAAGGGTTCCTCCAAGGCTTCCCTTCATCCTTGGAGAGCTCCAGGAGCTGCCTTGGTCCAAGGAGGTCCATGGTCTCCTTTGGTCCCAGAAGGGCTCCAGGAGTTCCCTTGGTTCAAGAGCAGCTCCATGGTCTCCCTCCATCCAAGAGGAACTTCATGGTCTTCCTTGGTCCAAGGAGGTCTCCAAGGTTTCCCTTGGCCCAAAAGGGTCTCCATGGTCATCTCTCTGAATGCAAGAGGGTCTCCATGGTCTCCATTGGCCCTGGGGAGGCTGCAGGGGCTTCCTTGGCCCAAGAGGGTCTCTGTGGGTCTCCCTTGGTTTGAGAAGGGCTCCATGGTCTCCCTTGATGCTTGGGGAGTTCTAGGGTTTCCCTTGGCCCAAGAGGGTCTCCATGAGTCTCCCTTGGTTTGAGAAGGGCTCCATGGTCTCCCTTGATACTTGGATAGCTCCATGGTTTCCCTTGGCCCAAGAGGGTCTCCATAATCTCCCTTGGTTTGAGAAGGGCTCCATGGAATCCCTCGGTGCTTGGGGAGCTCTAGGGTTTCCCTTGCAGCATGAGGGTCTCCGTGGTCTCCCTCAGCCCTGGGGGGCTGCAGGGGCTCCCTTGGTTTGAGAAGGGCTCCATGGACTCCCTTGATACTTGGATAGCTCCATGGTTTCCCTTAGCCCAAAAGGGTCTCCATAATCTCCCTTGGTTTGAGAAGGGCTCCATGGTCTCCCTTGATGCTTGGGGAGCTCTAGAGTTTCTCTTGGTCCAAAAGGGTCTCCATGGTTGTCTCTCTCAATCCAAGAGGGGCTCTACAGTCTCCCTTGGTTCGAGAGGAACTCCCTTGGTGTCAGGAGCTTCAGGGTTTCTCTTGATCCAAGAGGGTCTCCATGATCTCCCTTGGTCCTGGGGACCTGCTCCCAGGGCTTCCAGCTCCCTGTGCTCCATGCCCGCTCCCAGGGGAGGCCGCCGCGCGCCCAGCTCATGCGGGGAGGGGAAGAGGGAAGGTGGCACGGTTACCTGGCCAGATGATGGCTTCCAGCAAGGTGACCCTTCTAGCCAGGACCTCCAGCCGGGCCTGCTGCCGCAGGAGGGTTTGGAAGCTACTGGCCTGGGGGAGAGTGAGAGAGCAGAGCAGAGCGCGCGTTCGCCCCGCGGCGGGCATGGCATGGCGTGGGTGGCACGGCGTGGGTGGCAATAGCGCGGCGTGGGTGGCATAGCATGGGTGCAGCCCCGGCGGGGTCGGGGGGGGGGAGGGTTGGTGCCGGTGCGATGGGTGGGGGGTGCCAGATGTCCCAGGAGGGTGCTCCTCCCGGTCTCGGAGGGGTGCCAGGGGGTCCCTCCATCCCCTGGGACAAGGGTCCACGTCCCCAGCAGTGCCCCCATGGGGACACAACTGTCCCCTGCGGGTCCCATGCCAGAGGGGTGCTCCCCTCGCCCACCCCCCCCCAGCGCACCAAATCCCTGTGCGTGTCCCCGGACATGGGGGGGGGACGACGGGACACATGTCCCCAACCTGCCTGGGGGACAAGCCACCAGCTTGTCCCCAAGATGGAGACTGTCACGGGTGTCCCTGCCCGAGGTGGGCACCCTGGGCAGTGCCTGGGGGGTCCGGGGGGGGGTTCCGGGGGTGCCCCCAGCCACGGGGGCAGGTAAGGGGTGCCCCGGTGGCCCTCGCCCTACGAGCGGTCCCCAGTGCTGGCCATGATGCTGCAGTGGGGGTGATGATGTCACGCACGTCTGATGACATCACACTGCAGCTGGGGGGGGGGGGGGGGGCAGCACCTTGCCCCCCCCGTACCTGGACACCCCCCTCCCCCCCTCCATGGCAGAGGGGAGGGGACGTCTCTCCCTGCTGCTCCATGACATCAACGAGCCACCCTGACGTCATGGGGGGCTGGTGACCTGCCGGTGGGCATGGGGAGGGGGGGGGTGTCCCTGTCCCCTCCCGTCGCCCCGGGGTGGCCCCCCCCCCCCTACTCACCGTAGAGCCCAATCATTGTTTCCAAGATTAAAACCCTCTCCGCTAAAATCTTCAGCGCCTCTCGGAGCTGGTGCAAACCCTCCCCCTGGGGAGAAGAGAGGGACGGAGGGGGTGAGGAGGAGGGGGAGAGGGGGGCAGACCCCCACATGGCCCTGGGCCACCTGCCCTGGAGGGGGGGGGACGGACACACAGAGGGGACACATGTACCACCCACCTCCCGGCACCCCCCGACTCACCGCACCGGCAGGGGAAGCAATGGGGGGACCCCATGGGGGTCCCCATCCTGGGGGTGGGATGAGGACGCTGGGGACCCCCAGGCCAGCGTTGGGGTCCTGGGGGTGGGGCGAGGACACTGGGCAGCACTGGGGACCCCCAACCAACGTTGGGGTCCTGGGGGTGGGATGAGGACGCTGGGGACCCCCAGGCCAGCGTTGGGGTCCTGGGGGTGGGGCGAGGACACTGGGCAGCACTGGGGACCCCCATGCTGTCACTGGGGTCCCAGGGACAATACGGGGCACTTGCCACCACCGGAGACCCCCATGCCACCGCTGGGGTGGTGGGGATGAACCATGGGCACCGCTGGGGACCTCCGTGCCACCATTGGTGTCCCAGGGACAAGACATTGAGGGGGATGGGGGGGAGCAGGGGAGGGGGCCCATCACCACCCCCCCGGCACCCGTGGGTGGCCGACCCCCATCGGTAGATGTGTCCCTGGTGCCACCTTCTCTGTCACTCACCCAAGTGCCCTTCTCGCCCGGCTCGCCCCTGGGACCCGGCTGGCCCTGAAACACAGAGAGGAGAGGGCCTGGCAGGGACAGGGGGGGGGACGGAGGGGGGGAACGGGGTGGGGGTGGGGGGGCTGCAGCCCGGGGGGGGTCCCGATCCAGCAACTTACCTGTGCCCCGTCCTGGCCGCGGCTGCCCGGGTGGCCCTGGGGACCCTGTGGGGTGAGGGGGGGGGTGGGAGGAGAGAGACCCCATCAGTACCCAGTTGGGGGGGACGGGGAGGGGGCACGGCTGGACCCTCCACCGTGGGAAATGCTGGCAGACACCCCCCCCACCCCCCCACCCCCCCAGCTGAGACCTGCCCAACTCATGTCACGCCACTGGGGACTCACCCTGTCTCCCTTCGCCCCGGGGGGGCCGGCGGCTCCTGGTGCCCCCGCTCTACCCTGCACAAGGACAAGGTGGGGGCCATCAGCCTGGGGATGGGGGGGGGGGGGGTGTCTGGGAGGGGGGGTGTGGGGGGGTCAGCCCACCCCGTGCCCCCCAATCCCAGTGTTCCCAGTACTTACGTCAGGTCCTGGGGGGCCGGGGGGGCCGATGGGACCTGGGGGGCCGGGGGGACCTACAAGGGGAGGGGGCACAGCTCAGCTCAGGCAGGGTGCTCCGCACTGGGGGGACCCACAAAATGCTCGGGGGGGGGGATAGGGAAGGGGTGGGGGGACACAGGGGACACTCACCCATCGGCCCCACAGGTCCGGGGGGTCCGACGGGACCCACGATGCCACCGGCAGCTTCGATGAAAGTGTTGGAGAGCAGCGGGTCTCCTGGGGGAGGACATGGGTGGTGGGGCAGGGACCAGACCCCCCCACCCCCGGGGGTCCCAGTACCGCCCAATTGGGCAGGATCTATCCACGCCGCCCCCAGCCTGGGCGGTGGTCCCCCAGTTCCCCCCCCCATAGCCCACTCCCCACGGCCAGAACCAGCACCGGGGGCAGGGATGCTCTGCCGTGGTTCCTCCCCCCCCCGGGGAGGTGACACCCCCACCCCCCCCGACCCTCCTTACTGGGTTCAGCTATGCGGGGTATCGCTGGCCCCACTGGGGCGGGAGGGCCCGGGGGGCCGGGGGGACCGGGTAACCCCTTCTCTCCGGGGAGCCCCCTGGCTCCATCCCGGCCGGGTGGTCCTGGGGGGCCGGGGGGACCTGCGGGGAGGAAGAGGAGGGTGAAGATTTGGGGGAGGGAGCATCCCTATTAAATTCCCGATGCCTGGAGATGCTCAGTGCTGGAGCCCTTCCGAACCCCCCCAAATCACTGCACAGACACCCCCCACCCCCCCAATCAATATCTGCCCGCCAGGAGGGGAGGGGGGGGCTCAACTGGGGCCCAGCTGGGACCCCCCCCTCCCCTCCCACCGCGGGTCCCCGTCCCCTGTCCCCCCTCCCCTTACCTGGTGGCCCCGTTGGACCCTTCGCCCCAGGAATGCCCGATGGTCCCCGTCCTCCCGCGTCTCCCTTGGGGCCGGGGGGGCCCCGCCAGCCGGGTGTCCCTGCGGCCGAGCAGCACCCTCAGGGGAGCACCCCCCGGGGACAGACCCTCGGTGGGTGCCCCCCACCCTACCCCAAAGCAAAGCACTGGATGGGGAAAAGGAAGGAGCGGGGGGGAGGGGAATTGGGGGGGGGGGGGGGGGGGGGGGGCAGCTGCCTGACTTACCGTCATCCCCGGGGCTCCCGCGGGCGGTGGGGGACCCCCAAAGCTGCCCGGTGTCCGGTCCCCTCCCCGGGGCGCTGCTTTTGGGTGCTGGGGAGTTGGGGGGTTCGGCCACCGTCAGCCGGGCTACCTAGCGAAGAGATGGGAGGGTTGGGTTCTGCAGTGGGGGGGGGACACCCCATAAAGCGACTCCCCCCCCCCCCTCCCTGGGCTTCTGTGTCCCTGGAGGGGTGGCGTGGTGGTATTTTGGGGGGGGGTCTCACCTGCGCCTCAAGGGTAGCGAGCCGGGCTGTCAGCTCCCCGACGCGGCTGCAGTTCAGGCACCCTGGGTGGGGGGGAAGCAGGGGGCACAGGCGGTTTGGGGGGGGGGGGGGACGGACACACGGACCACTCTTCACCCACGCTGATACAGCGTGTGGTGGCAAGGGAGTGGGGGGGGGGGACACCCACCTGAGAAAGCCGTGGGGCGCAGGGGGGGCCGGCGTGGGGCAGCGCTGGGGCGCCCAGCATCCCGCAGGGCGAGGAAGGTGTGAGCCTCTGCCGAAGGAAGGGGGGGGTGTCAGGAAGGGGGCACCCCCACTGGTGCGTTGCTGCTGGTGGGGGACCCCCCCCCCACCACCCAAAGGGGATGGGGCTGGGAAAGAAGTCGACTGCCCCTCGGCCCAAAATAGGGGCAGTTGGGGGAGGTGCAAGGGGCCCCGCTGCTTCTGCCCCATCCTCGCTGCTGGTGAGCTTCAGAGCCCCAAACCCACCCACGGCCCCAGGACAGATCCCCCCAGTCCCACCCGTGGGCCTGAACCAGACCCCCCCCCAAACCCACCCCTGACCACATGTCGGATCCCCCCCAAACCCACCCCATAACCCCAAGCTAGACACCCCGCAAACCCCTCCATGACCACCCAACAGAATCCCCCCCAACCCACCCCATAACCCTGAGCTAGACCCCCCCAAACCCACCCCTGACCACACACCAGATCCCCCCCAACCCACCCCATAACCCTGAGCTAGATCACCCCAAACCCACCCACATCAGATGTCCCCAACCCACCCCAAACCCCTCAGCCAGACCCCCCCAAACCCACCCATAATCATGTGGCAGATACCCCCCAACCCATCCCATCACCTTGAGCTAGACCCCTCCCAAACCCACCCCATAACCCTCAGCCAGAGCCCCCCAAACCCACCCCTGACCAGATCCCCCCAAACCACCCCATAACCACGAGCTAGACCCCCCAAACCCACCCACATCAGATGCCCCAACCCATCCCATAGCCCTCAGTCAGACCCCCCCAAACCCACCCCTGACCAGATCTCCCCCAAACCACCCCATCACCCCAAGATAGACCCCCAAACCCCCCCATGACCACACACCAGATCCCCCCCAAACTACCCTGTAATCCTGAGCTAGACCCCCACAAGCCACCCCATAACCCTCAGTCAGACCCCCCAAACCCTCCCATGACCATACACCACATCCCCCCCCTCCCCAAAACCTACCCATGGTCCTGAGCCAGACCCCCACAAACCCCCCCATAATCACATGCCAGATGCCCCCCAACCCACCCCATAACCCCGACCTAGACCCCTCCCAAACCACCCCATAACCCTCAGCCAGAGCCCCCCAAACCCACCCCTGACCAGATCCCCCCCAAACCACCCCATAACCCTGAGCTAGACCCCCCCAAACTCCCCCATGACCACACACCGGATCCCTTCAGCCAGACACCCAACCCCCCCCTCCCCCCCAAACCCTCCCCGGTCCTGAACCCCATCCCCCCAAACACCCCCATGGCCCCCACCCAGCTCCCCCCGGCGAGATCCCCCAGCTTGGGGGTGGCTTTGGGGTGGGGGGACGGGACACATTCTTGGAGACACTGCCCACATTGTGGGGTCCCAGCACCTCGTCCCCACCGTGGGAATCTGGGGACAGCAGCTCGGGGCCACCCGGGGTGGCAGGAAAGGGGTGTCTGGAGCAGAGCTGGTGGCATCGTACCCTCCCCCCTCCCTGCTCCCCCCCACGCTGTCACCCCACCCCGGGCACGGCCACCGCCATGCTGCAGGGGACAGCCAGCGCCGCCCTAAGTGGGCCCAGATGTGGGGCAGCTGGCCAAGCACGCACGGAGCAGGAGGAGGAGGAGGAGGAGGAAGACCCCCCCCCCACCCCGCCTCCCTCCCTGCCGCTGCCACCCAGCTGGCTCCGGAGCCCCTCGTGCCAGCCACTGTCCTGCACGCCCTCGGTGCCAACCCGCATGTCCCCAGGGTGTCCCCACCCCTGGGTGCCACCCTCTCGCTCTGCAGCCCCTGATCCCGCCGTGCCCCGCAGGGACGGTGACGGGCTGGGGGACAGCCAGGGTGCCGGGGGAGAGGGAGGGAGGAGGATGCGGGTGACATTGGGGACAAAGACACCCCACCCCCCCCCCCCGGGTAGGGAGGCAGGCTGGGGGCCAGCGGCGGAGGCGGCGGCGCCCGTCCCACCATGCATGGCACAGCCTCACACCCATTCATCCGCCCGCGCGCAGGCAGCTGCCCGTCCGCAGGCAGGCAGGCAGGCAGGCAGCCATCCCCTCGCGGGCACGGCCAGGCAGCCACCCACGTGGGAATGTCCGTCCGTCCGTCCATCCACCCACACCCCGTCTGTCTTTGCAGTTATTCACCCCTGGGCACAGCCGGTCAAGCATCCATCTGCCCACCCAGCCCTGCATCTACCCATCCAGCCCAACGCAGGGCCAGCCACCCGTCTGTCCGTCCGTCTGTCCACCCACCGGAATCCCTCTCCATCTATTCGTCCACCCATCCATCCGCATGCATGGACATCCACCCGCTTATCCACCCGCCCACCAACACGGGAACATCCATCTATCCACTTATCCATCCATCCGTGGACACAGCCATCCATCTGCCCACCCACAGGAACATCCATCCAGCCATCCACCCACCCACCCACCCACCAACACAGGAACATCCATCCATCCATCCATTTATCTATTCATCCATCCATGGACACAGCCATCCGTCCATTTACTCACAGGAACAGCCATCCATTCACTCACCCATCCATTGGCACATCCATCCACCTACCCACCCATCCACAGGAACATCTAGCCACCCACCTACAGGAACATCCATCCATTCATCCATCCATCCATCCACTCAACCATGGAACATCCATCCATCCATCCACCCACCCACAGAAGAACATCTATCCATCCATTCATCCAGCCCTCCATCCATCCACACAGAAGAACATCCATCCATTCATCCATCCACCCATCCATCCACACACCCACCCACAGAGGAACATCCATCCATCCCTTCATCTGTCCATCCATCCACACAGAAGAACATCTGTCCCTCCATCCATCCACACAGAAGAACATCCATCCATCCATCCATCTGTCCCTCCATCCGTCCACACAGAAGAACATCCATCCATCCATCCATCTGTCCCTCCATCCGTCCACACAGAAGAACATCCATCCATCCATCCCTCCATCTGTCCATCCCTCCATCTGTCCATCCCTCCATCTGTCCATCCATCCACCCACCCAGAGGAACATCCCTCCCTCCCTCCCTCCCTCCCTCCATCCCCAGAGGAACATCCATCCGTCCGTCCATCCAGAGGAACATCCCTCCCTCCCTCCATCCCCAGAGGAATATCCATCCCTCCATCCCTTCCTCCCACCCACACGTGGCTCCATCTCTCCATCCAGCCCTTCCCACCCCACCCATCCTTACCAGCGATGCCGATGGCTGGAGACCACAGCCTAGACACAACCCCTGGGTGCCACCGCCCCACCTCCACCATGGAGAGGACTAACAACCCAGCCCTGGGGCAGGATGAGGCCCCCTCCCACGGCCGTGCTGGCTCCTTACCCTCCTCGCAGTTGGCCCCGGCGTGCCCGGGGCAGCACCTCCACTCCAGCGCCGTCAGCGTCTTGTAGGTCACCCTGTAGATGGGCCTGATGATGGTGCGATAGCTGCTGGCGCAGAGCGGGACAACGCTGTCACATCCATCCCGGCTCTGGAACCCCAGGGAGGGGTGGCAGAAGAGCACCCATGGGTGCTAAGAGGGGGGTGGGGAAAGCCGGGTCCCTGCTTCCAGGGGACCTTGGTGGCATCTCTCACCTGCCCCCGCTGCAGGCCAGGGGCCAGCGGCAGCCCTGGAAGACCCGTTGGAGGAAGGTGCCATTCTGGACGTGGCATGACACCGTCCGTGTCACTGTGTAGGAGCACCAGTTGCTGGAAGGCAAACCGCCAGTGCCATCAGCCCTGCCCGGGGCAGGGGGGGGGGGGACACCCTGGGGCTGGCAGAGGTGACAGTGCCACCCGGGATGTCCCTCCCCTTCCCCAAGTCCTAGGGGTTCCCCTCCCCCGCAAATTGCCCTGGGAGATGCTTTTCGGGGTGCTGCCCCCCCCACCACCCCCCCCCAATCCCGGGCGGGGGCTGCCTTGGCACGCCATGGGGTGGGGGGGTGGGGGGAACTGGGGCCCCACATTCCTGCTGCATTCCCGGCTCGGCACGGCGCTGGCGCCGACTTGGCCTGGAGCGGGGCCCAGACACCCCCCCCCCCCCTCCTCCACCCCCCCCCCAACTCCGTGCGCCCCCAGCCCACCCCACACAAAGGCTCCTTTCTTTCGGGTGCCCGCCTGCCCCACGCCGGCTCTGCCCACCCCACCCCCCCCCCCCGCCTCAGTTTCCCCTTGCGGAGGAAGGAGGGGGAGACACCCCCCCCCCCCCCCCAAATGCCACAACGCCGTCCTCCACGGCGGCTCCCAACTCTGAGGTTGTACAATTTGGGTCAAAATCTGAGCGGTTTTGGGACCGCCGCGGCGTTGCGCAGCCCCCGCGAGCAGGGAGGAGGTGGGGGGACGAGCGGGCATCGGTGGGGGGGGGGACGACGACACAGATGGGGACACAATTGTCTGGGAGTTGGGGTGTGTGTGTGTGTGTGTGTGTGTGTGTGTGTCACAGCATGGTGGCACAGGGCCACGAAAGCGCCGAGCTCGCCGGGGGCGGCTGTCTCCACGCCGCGTCGAGGCGGGGAAGAACGGGGGGGGTGGGGGGGGGGGGCAACGACACCTCCGGTCCCCGTCGTCCCCCCCCTTACGCAGGGTGACAGCCTTCCTCCCCCCAACATCATCATCGTCACCCTCCTCGCTTCCCACCCTGGGTGGCCACCATGCTCCTGGGCACGGGCGCTGCGTCGGGGCGAGGACGCGGCGGCGGTGCCAAACGCCGGCGGGGACGGGGATGGGGATGGATGGGGACGGGTCCCGGCCCGTTTCGGCTCCCGCCCGGCGGACGTGGGGGAATGCCCTCCCGGGAAGCGGGGCGAGAACCGGCGGGCATCGGCGTGCGAGCGCTCGCGTGGCCCGGTATGACCCAGCTCACCCGCTGCTGGGCCACCACTCGTGCACCGAGCGGGTCAGGGCTCTGCCGCCGGCGGCGTACACGCACCCGGGGTCGAACCCACAGCGGGGTTGGCTCCGAATCCCACTCCCCCTTCCCAAAACCCGCCTGTTGGCTTCACGCCCCCCGCCTCCGCTTGGGCGTGTGGGACCCCACACCAACCAACTGGATGGGGTGGGATGGAGTGGGGGCTTGCGGGTGCCCCCACGGTGGCAAGTGGGTGCTGGGCTGGGGGGGGGGGATATTCCGGGGATGGGGTGGGTTGGGACACACACACACACACACACACACAGACACACACACACACAGACACGGCGGGGTGGTCCCAAGGCGCCGGGGGCTTCCTGGGTTTGGCCGGGAGGGGAAGGGGAAATGAGGCAGCATCTGCCCGTCGCCTCGTCGACCCGAGCGGAACCGGGAGGTCCCGGCAATCCGGTGCCGGAGACATGGCCAGAGCCAAAGATTTCCTGTAAACAACCCCCCCCCCCCCCCCAGCGCCACCCCGCCTGCCGCTCCGTCGGGACGGGACAGTGGGGACAAGGACCACGGACCCCCAAAATGGGCAGCGGGCTGCCCTGGCTCCCGCCGCCTGCCGGGGACAGGACGCTGAGGCCAGGGCCGGTGACCCCGCACCAGCCCCAGCAGTCCCAGTTTGTCCAGGCAGCCCCAGTAGCTCCAGCAGTCCCAGTATGCCCAGCTAGCCCCAGTAGTCCCAGCACCTTGCTACCCTGGTAGCCCTGATAACCCCAGCAGCGATGCTAGACCCAGAAAGTCCTGCTAGCCCCAGTAACCACCCAGTAAGCACCAGCAACTCTTGCTAGTCCCATTAACACCCAGCCCCAGTACATCCCGCTAGTCCCAGTAAGCCCCTGGTAACCACCAGTCCCAGTAAGTCTAACTAGCCCCAGTAAACCCCCTGATAACTCCCAGCCCTGATATGTCCTGCTGGCCCCAGTAGCCCCCAGGCCCGGAAAGACCAGCTAGCCCCAGCAACCCCTCCAGTAAGCCCCAGCAACCCCTCCAGTAAGCCCCAGCCCCAGTAAGTCCTGCTGGCCCCAGTAGCCCCCAGTAAGCCCCAGCCCGGGCAGCCCCGCAGACTTCCCAGTCCTGGTAGCCTCAGCAGCACGGACCGAGCAGCTCCTGCCCCGCACCCCCCGGTACCCACTGCCCCCCGGTACCCGCACCCCCCGGTACCCGCACCCCCCGGTACCCACTGCCCCCTGGTACCCGCACCCCCCGGTACCCGCACCCCCCGGTACCCGCATCCCCCCGGTACCCGCATCCCCCCGGTACCCGCATCCCCATCTCGCCGGTCCCCCCCGCTCTCCATGCCCGGTTCCCCCCGTTCCCGGACACCCCCCCCGGTACTTGTACTCCATCTCCCCGGTGTTCCACCCCCCCCCCCCCTCCCCCGGTGCCCCCGGTACCTGCGGGCGGCGGGCTGCAGCACGGCCGGGCTCCAGGAGGCGGCGGCGGGCGGCGGCAGCGGCGGCAGGAGCAGGCAGCAGAGGCAGAGGCAGAGCACCAGGGGTGCAGGCAGGAGCAGGCAGCGGCGGCAGGGCCCCGCCATGGGCTCGGTGCTGCCCGGGCACCGCCACCGGCACCGCCACCGGCAGCGAGCGGGGCGGCGGGAGGGGGAGGGGAGGAGGAGGAGGAGGAGGGATGAAGGAGGAGGAGGAGGGATGGAGGAGGAGGAGAGATGGAGGAGGAGGAGGAGGAGGGAACCCCCCCCCCGCCTTCCGCCCCGCCGGCGCGGGGGTCCCGCTGGCGGCACGGACATGGAGGGGGGGGGGCAATATTTGGGGGGGGGACACGACACACGGGCCCGGGGGGGGGGGCTCAGCTCAGGGAGGGGGCACGATGCGGGAGGGGTGGTGGTGGGGTCCCTCTCCGTGGCCCTCTGCGTGGGGTACACACGCGTGTGCCTCTGCGTGCATGGGCACACGCGTGTGTGTGCTGCTGTGTGTGCACGGGGACCCCCCAGTGTGCGTGTCCCTGTGTGTGGGGGGTGCACACGTGTGTGTGCATCCCTGTGCGTGCACATGTGTGTGCGTGGGTGGGTTCACACGTATGTGACCTTCTGAGTGCGCATATGTACACACGTGTGTGTGCATGGGGACACGCAGCTGTGTGGCTCTGTGCATGTGTACACACGTGTGTGTGCGTGGGGTCACACGTATGTGTGCGTGGGTTCACACATATGTGACCTTCTCTGTGTGCATGGGGACACACATCTGTGTGGCTCTGTGTGTGCACGTGTACACGTGCGTGTGTGATAGTTCACACATATGTGACCTTCTGAGTGCGCATGTGCACACACGTGTGTGTGCAAGGGTTCACACGTAGGTGTGCATGGGTTCACACATATGTGACAGTCTCTGTGTGCATGTGTACACATGTGTGTGTGCGTGGGGACACACATATGTGACCTTCTGGGTGCGCATGTGTACACACATGTGTGTGCAAGGGTACACACGTGCGTGTGCATGGCTTCACACATATGTGACCTTCTGTGTGTGCATGTGTACACACACGTGTGTACATGGGGACACACATATGTGACCTGTGTGTGCATGTGTACACATGTGTGTGTGCATGGGGACACACATCTGTGTGGCTCTGTGCATGTGTACACACGTGCGTGTGCATGGCTTCACACATATGTGACCTTCTGTGTGTGCATGTGTACACACACGTGTGTACATGGGGACACACATCTGAGTGGCTCTGTGTGCACGTGTGTGTGCATGGGGACACACGGCTCTGTGGCTCTGTGTGTGCATGTGTACACGTGTGTGTGTGGGTTCACACATATGTGACCTTCTGAGTGTGCATGTGTACATGTGTGTGTGTGCATGGGTTCACACATGTGTGACCTGTGTGTGCATGTGTACACACGTGTGTGTGCATGCGTTCACACATATGTGACCTTCTGCATGTGCATGGGTACACACGTGTGCGTGCATTACTGTGTGTGATTACACACGTGTGTGTGCATGGAGGTGTGCGTGGGGACACAGATGTGTGTGCACCTGCGTGTGCACGGGTCCACACACGTGTGCGCGCGCACATCCGTGTCTCCTCACGCCCACACCCGTGTGCCCATCCGTGTGTGACGTCCTGCAGGTCCGTGCGTGCGTCACTGTGCACACGCAGGTGTGTTTGTGTGTGGGCGTATGTGTATGTACACAACCCGGGGGGGGGTACTCATCCGCCTGTCCCCTTGTCCGTCTGTCTCCGGCTGTTCTTCCCGCTGCCTCTTCCATGCGTGTGTGCGCGTGTGTGGTCCCTGTGTCGGGGCGTGCAAGGAGGCCGTGGGTGTGCATGGCTGTGCGTGGGTGGTCCCTGCTGGGGGTGGGGGGGTGTCCTACAGCGTGTGACTGTCTGGCTGTGTCTGTGTGTCTGGGGACATGCGTGTCCGTCTGTCCCCCCCCCAGCACCCCGGGCCCCCCCCAACCCCTCTCTGTGGGGTGCGGGTGGGGGTCTCAGCACACCCCCCCCACACACTATGGGGGACGCAGCCATCCGGGTGGTCCCCGTCACCTTCATCCGCGTCCCTCCCCACGGAGACAGCGGGTGCCACCACCCTCGGGGGGGGGGAGAGAAGTGGGGAGCTGGCACAGCAGGGGGGGGTGGGGGGGGGTGCACCCCCAAAGCACGCACCCACACTTGGGGGGGGCACCCGTCACCCCGTCTCCCCCGGCTGGCAGCCACCCCCTTTGATGGTTAGAGCATGGGGGAGGTGTCCCCAAACCCCTTCCTGCCCCCCCCCAGGGCCACTGGCGTCCTGTCCCCCGGCGTGTCCTTGTCACCGGGTGCAGGACGTGCTGTTTACCCTCGTGGGTTCTCGGAGGAGCCGAAGGTCACCCACACTCCTCCTCAGACTAAACAAGGCTGGGGGGGGGGGGTCCGGTGGGGGCTCTTGACAGGGGGACAGGTAGGTGTCACAACGGGTGACACATGTCGTGTCCCCCCCTTCCATGCACAGTGGGGACAGGGTGTTCCCAGCCATCCCCAGGCTGTCCCCAGCCCAGAGGTGAGCACATGGGTCCAAGCCTTGTCCCCACCGCTCCCTTGAGTGACCCCCCCACCCGGCCCTGGGGGTCCCCCCACCCGTGCTCACCCCCTGCTTGGTGGCTTCGGTCCCTCCAGGGCTCCTCAGGTGTGTTTCAGCCCAGCTCCAGGTCCCTGTGCCATGTCCCTGTCCCCATCCCAGGTCCCCATGCCATCACCCAGCTCCAGGTCCCTGCCCCAGGTCTGTGTCCCCATATCATGGCCCAGCTCCAGGTCCCCATGTCGTGTCCCCATCCCTGGCTCCATGTCCCCATGCCATGTCCCATCTCCAAGTCCCTGCCCTGCCTCCACATCCCCATGCCACGTCCTGGTCCCTGGCTCCATGTCCCCATCCCATGTCCCCATCCCAGCTACATGTCCCCATCCCATGTACCCTCTCCAGGTCCCTGCCCTGGCTCCAGGTTCCTGTGCCACATCTCTGTCCCAGTTCCATGTCCCTATCCCATGTCCCATCTCCAGGTCCCTATCCCATGTCCCATCTCCAGGTCTCTGCCCTGGCTCCATGTCTCCATGCTAAGTCCCTGTCCCAGCTCCAGGTCTTCATCCCATGTCCCTGCCCTGGCTCCATGTCCCCATGCCACATCCTCACCCCAGCTCCGTGTCCCCATGCCATGTCCCCTCTCCAGGTCTCTGCCCCGGCTCCACATCCCTGTGCCATGTCCCTGTCCCAGCTCCAGGTCCCCATCCCATGTCCCCATCCTTGGCTCCACGTCCCCATGCCACGTCCTCACCCCAGATCCATGTCCCTATGCCATGTCCCCTCTACAGGTCTCTGCCCCAGCTCCATGTCCCTGTGCCATGTCCCTGTCCCAGCTCCATGTCCCCATGCCACGTCCCCATCCCTGGCTCCATTTTCCCACCCCATGTCCCCTCTCCAGGTCCCTGCCCTGACTCCCTGTCCCCGTGCCACATCCCTGTCCCAGCTCCAGGTCACCGAGCAGGGACCAGGGCTCAGGGCTGGTCTTAGATGGGGCTCCTGGGCAGGGGGAGGGCTGGGGGACACCCCCCCCACCCGGTGCCACCCCGGGCTACCAGGACTGGTGGCCGAGGCCACCAGGTGGCACTGCGAGGCCACCGTGGCTATCCCTGCCTGGCCCCCGGCCAGTCCCAGGGCCAGCCCCGGTCCCCGGCGGTCCCACCCGACCAGCCCCGCGGCCCGGGAGTGTCCCCTTCCCGGGGGACGATGCGGCCGGAGCCCGGGAGGAACAACTCCTCTGTCCCCAGATCTGTCCCAAATCTGTCCCTCCACGGGCACGGCCACAGTGGCAACCCCTCTGTCCCCAAATCTGCCCTTTCTGTGGTTACGGACAGAGTAAAAAACCCTCTACCCCAAATCTGTCCCCAAATCTGTTCCTCCACGGGGCATAGCCAGAGTGACAAGCTGCCTGTCCCCAGATCTGTCCCCAAATCTACCTCTCGGCAGGCAGAGCCACAAGTCCCGGGGCTGAGGGGACCGGTGATGGGGACGGACGGGACAGACACCGGGGTGTCCCTGTGGCTCAGGGCCTCCTGCCACCTCCTGTGCCTCAGTTTCCCCATGGGGTTGTGGGAACCACATGTCCTAAGGGGGACAAGGTGTCCCCATGACTAGGCTGGTCACCCCGGGGGGGGGGGACAGCCCCCCTTGGGGACACCCCACTCCACGTGTGTGTGTGTCCCTGTGCCCCAGGGCTGGGCCACCTGTGGGTGCCACTGCCCGGTCCTACGCTGGGGTGCCCAGTGTGGGTGCCCAGTCCCCTGTGCGCATCCCCAGTGTGGGTACCTGGCACCAGTGTGTGTCCCCAGTATGGGTACCCAGTCCCCCTGTGTGTCCCAACTGCATGTCCCCAGTCCCCCATGCGTGTCCCTGCTGTGGTGTGGGTGCCCAGTCCCAGTATGGGCCCCCAGTGGGGATGCCTGGTCCTCTTATGTGTCCCCAGTATGTGTCCCTGGTCCTCTATGCGTGTCCCCAGTGAAGATCCCTGGTCCCCTGGGTGTGTCCCCAGTATGTGAGCCCAGTGTGGATACCCGGCCCTGCTGTGGGTGCCCAGTGCCGGTACAGGTCCCCAGTGCGTGCGCCCAGTCCCCTGCATGTCCCCAGTGCGGATGGCCAGTCCCCCGTGTGTGTTTCTGGTGCAGATGCCCGGTCCCCAGTGCGTGTCCCCAGTATACGTGCCCAGTCCCGGTGCATGTCCCCAGTCCTGGTGTGTGTCCCCAGTGTGTGTCCCCAGTCTCAGTGGGTGTCCCCAGTGCACATCCCCCATCCCTGTGTGTGTCCCCGGGGCAGATGTCCGGTGCTGGTGGGTGTCCCCGGTCCCTGTGCGTGTCCCCGGTGCATATGTGTGCTCCCGGTGGGTGTCCCCAGTCCCTGTGGGTGTCCCCGGGGCAGATGCCCGGTCCCCAGCGTGTGTCCCCAGTCACGGTGGGTGTCCCTGGTGCATATGCATACTGCCGGTGGGTGCCCCCGGTGCGGGTTCCCGGTCCCGGTGCGTGTCCCTGGTTCCGGTGGGTGTCCCCGGTGCATATGCATACTGCCGGTGGGTGCCCCCGGTGCGGGTTCCCGGTC
The DNA here is from genome assembly GCF_965231255.1 of Vanellus vanellus. NCBI lineage: Eukaryota > Metazoa > Chordata > Aves > Charadriiformes > Charadriidae > Vanellus > Vanellus vanellus. The sequence continues at coordinate 2,331,258 of NC_138921.1, forward strand.
TCTGTGCGTGTCCCCGGTGCAGATGCCCGGTCCCCGGTGCGTGTCCCCGGTGCGGGTGCCCGCGCGGCCGTGCGCGCCGCCGCCGGTGCCCGTGGCTGCCTGGCGCTGGCGGAGCGCTGCCGCCGCCGCCGCCCGGCCCCGCTGTTCCCGGTGCGGCTGCGGGTCCCGCTGCGGCTGCCGGAGGTAACGGCGGCGGCGGGGAAGGAGGGAGGCGGGGGGGGGGGCGATACCGGGCGGCGGCCATGGCGGGGCGGGGGGTACCGGCTCCGGGGGATGGCTGGGGGGGAGGGGGGGGGCACCGTGCACCGGAGATGGGGGGGACACCGTGCAACGGGGGGGTTGCCGTACACCCCGGGGGTGGGGGGGGGGCCGTGCACCGGGGGTGCCGGGGGCTACCGTGCACCGGGGATATCGTGTGCCGGGGGCTGGGGGGCTGTTGTGTACCGGGGGGGGGGGGATACCGTGCACCGGGAGCGGGGCCTGGCCTTTCCACCCCCCCCCCCCCCCAAAAAAAAGCAGCCGGGGCCCAGTGGAGGGGGGGGGTCGGCACCGGGGGTCGCCCCCACAGCGCGGTCTTGGGGGAGGGAGGGGTGGGGGGGTTGGGGTCGGGGTTGGGGTGAGGGTCCCTCCGGCTGCGGCAGTGCTCGGGGTCACGGCGGGTGCTGGGCGAGCGCCGGGGTGCACACGCGTGTGGAGGTGTGAGGGTGCGCGTGTGCACACCTGTGTCGGTGCGTGTGTGTGTGTGTGCATCCCTGGGGGGGGGGGGTTGTTGTTGTTGTTGTGCTGCCGTAGATCCCTATGTCTGTCTGTCCGGCTGTCTCGGTCCCCCTGTCTGTGTCACCGGCTGTGTGTGTGCGTGCCAGCGCGTGTGCCCCTGCGTGCACCTCTGTGTCAGCGTGTCTGTGTGTGCCCGGCCGTGTCCCTGCCTCTGGCTGTGCATCAACCTCCCCCCCCACCCCCAACCCCTTCCCAAGCCCCTCGCCCACCCCCCTGGGGCTGGGGGTCACCGTGGGTGGGTGAGGAGCTGGGGGAGGGGGGCTATGGGGGGCCGGGGCGATCGCCCCGGGATCACCCCCAGCCCGATGCCTGCAGTGCAGATCATAAATCAGCGGCGGCTGGGAGCGGGCTTCGGGGGGCCGCGGGCTCCCTGCCACCCCCACCGCCTGGGCAGGGAGTCACGGAGCTCCTCGGCTTTGCAGGACCCCCACCTGCCCCCTCCGGGGGCCATAAGCAGGGTGGCCTGTCCCCCTCCCCTGTCCCCCTTGTCCCTGCTGTGACGTCGGAGGCCGGCAGCCGGCCGGGGCTGGCAAGCAGCCCACGCTGCCAGGGCTGCGGGCACAGCGGCCTCGCTGCCCGCCACCTCCGCAGGGTGATGGGGACGGTCCCCCCGCTGCCACCCGTGTGACGGTACCCAGGGGTGACCAGTGCCGTGGCCCTGTTTTGCAGGTGACACATCCCCCCCCACCTCATCTGCCACCGGTGACGTGCTGGGCAGCGGGGACAGCTTTGGCGGCACCGAGGACGTAGGCTGAGGACAAGAGGAGGAAGAGGAGGAGGGGGTGTCTTGGGGACAGCACCTTGGTTGTATGTCTTCAGCCGCCACCGGCCACCCTTGAGCCAACACAGCCTTGGAGGTGGGGGGGAGGGTGTCCCAGTGGCTTTTTGGAGCTTGAGCCTTGCCAAGCGCTGCGGGGAGGAGGAGGAAGGGCCGAGGAAGACGTGCCGGGTGATGGATGGCCCCAGCCCGGCGTGGCAGCCCCAGAAGAGCGGGACCGGGCGGCTTGGGGACCTCGGGGACCTGGCTGGCAGCGCCCGCCTCTGCAGAGCCCCGCAGCGTTTGCTCTGTTGAGCTCCGGAGCCCGCAGCCGGTGGGAGCCGGGAGGAGGATTCGGAGGGGTTCCGGGTGAGCCCCGCATCCCTGTGCCGGGGTATGGCACGGGGCTGAGTCGTCGTCCCCCCGGCATGGCGCGGCAGGGCTCGGGGGCCATGCTGGCCTCCGGTGGCCTGGGCTTCCCCCCCCAAAACCTGGCCCGCGTGGTGGTGTGGGAGTGGCTGAACGAGCACGGGCGCTGGCGGCCCTACTCGGCCGCCGTCTGCCACCACATCGAGAACGTGCTGAAGGAGGACGCCCGTGGCAGTGTGGTGCTGGGTCAGGTCGACGTCCAGCTGGCGCCCTACGTCATCGACCTCCAGTCCATGCACCAGTTCCGGCAGGACACAGGTAAGGGGCTGGCATTGAGCTGGGAACATCCATCCACCCATCCATCTGTCCATCCCTCCATCCTTCCATCCATCCGTCCATCAATCCATCCCTCCATCTCTCCATCCTTCCCTCCCTCCCTCCCTCCCTCCATCCTTCCATCTCTCCATCCTTCCATCTGTCCATCCCTCCATCTCCCCATCCTTCCATCCACCCCAGTGTGTATCTGTTTATCTGCCTGTTGTTCCATTCAACCGTCTGTCCAGCTGACCGTTCATCCGTGCATCTGTCTCACTGCTTATCTGTTTGTGTGTCATTCCATCCATCCATCCATCCACCCACCCACCCACCCACCCACCCATCCTTCCTTCTACGCACCCATTCTTCCCTCCATCTTTCCTTCCACCCATCCATCCTTCCATCCATCCATCCATCCATCCATCCATCCATCCATCCATCCACCCACCCCAGTGTGTATCTATTTGTCTGCCTGTTTTTCCATTCATCTGTCTGTCCAGCTGTCCATTTGTACATGCATCTCTCATGCATATCTGTTTGTCTGTCATTCCATCCATCCATCCATCCATCCATCCATCCATCCATCCATCCTCCATCCCTCCCAGTGTCTCTCCTTACTCGTCTGTCACTTCATTCCTGCACCCATCAATCCATCCATCCATCCACCCATCTGCCTGTCCATCTGTCCCTCCATCCCATTGCACACACCCTCCTCTCCGTCCATCTGTCCCTCACGTTCCTCCTCTTGTCCCCTCTCCCTTTTGGGCTTTGTCGTTCCCCCTGTGGACCCCACAAGGCTCCTCATGTCCTTTCCTTTCCCCCTCCCCACTTTCCCCCTCCGCCGTGGACCGCTGCCCTGGAGGGACACCTCCCGAAGTCCCTCCATCCCCCGTGGGGTCCTGTGGTGGATGGTGCACCCCACAGTCACGTTGGCCACCCATCTACCCCACAAAGCTGCTCCATTTGGGAAACGAAGAGGCCCCAGTTTGGGCACTGGGAGCTGCGGTGGGCACTGGGCTGATTGCAGCCATGCAGCGGTGGCGGTCGCTGCCTGCCTGTCTGCCGCCGGCACCGTGCTGCCGCACGCATCCAGGCCACGTGTCCTCGGGGGAAATCAAAGCCGGTCCCGCGCCGGCACCGAGCCCAGACCCCATTAAACGTGTCCCCGTCACGCTGTGACCCATTAAACCAGTGCGTGCCGGTCACCGATGCCACCCTTCCCGGTCACGCTCACGAGCGAGGGTGAACGACCTGGCATGCGGAGGTGGCTCCTGCGATGGGTTGGGGACCGAGATGGGGACCATGCCAGGGACCTGCCACCCTGCCTTGGCCATCGAGCCTGGCTCCAAATTGGTCTCCAGCCCGTCATGGGCTTGGCAAGGGGCAACTTGGCACCCGCAGCCCTGAGTCAACCTGGCTGCGGCCGCCACGGCCACGCTGACTCAGGGCTGCGGGTGCCATTGGGACACCCTGGCTGTCCCCATGCCAGCTCCTGCCAGCTTTGGCCAGGACCCATCCTCTGACAGCAGCCACCTGGCGTCACATCCCATGGCCATGGTGGGGACCACGTGCCCACGGTGTGGCTACAGCTGCGTTTAGGGGGTGGCGTGTCCCTGCCGGGAGCAAAACGTCTCTTCCCCGGGATGTCCCCGGGTGCCGCCGTCCCCGTGCCAGCAGGGCCTGGGGACAGAGTTGCTGAGAGAGGGGCTTTGCTGTCCCCAGAGGCTCGCAGCAGAGGTGGCACTGCAGGGGACACAGCCATCATCCTCAGCATTGTCACCTTTGCGTGTCCCATCCCTGTATCTGCCCCCAGCCATCATCTCTGCCCTCGGATGTGGCTCGGGGGCAGCCGGCTTTGGAGGCCATCAAACGTCTCTGGGGGTCCCGTGGTGCTTGGGGACAGGAGGGTCCCCTGTGCTGAGGGTGCTCCTGGTGCCCGCTATGGCACGGGGACACGGGGAAGGCAGGCAGGAGGCTGGGAGCGAAGGGGGGGGGGGCTTTGCTCGTGCCATGCCTGGGGACGGAGAAACCCGACCCAAAACGGCGACGGTGAGAAACGAGGTGACCCCGTTCCAAGCAGCGGGGACGCATGTCCCCTCCCTGTGGCCCTGGGGACGCTGGCTGGGCCCTGCGGCTCCGGCACAGCTGGCAGAGGGGACAGGAGCTGTGGGGTTGGGGACAGCTGGTGGCCCTCGGGGACTTAGAGGTGCCTGTGCCCGCAGGCACGGGCTGGGGTGTCCTCCCCTCGTCCCCCTCTGCTCTGCGGCAGAGGGATGTGGGATGCGGATGTGAGCGGGAAGCGGGATGTGGATGTGGATGGGCAACGGGATGTGGGAAGTAGATGTGGATGGGCAGCGGGATGCGGGATGTGGATGTAGATGTGAACGGGGTGTGGTTGCGGGATGTGGATGTGGATATGAGAGGGCAGCGGGATGTGGGATGTGGATGTGAGTGGGCAGCGGGATGTGGATGTGAGCAGGCAGTGGGATGCAGGATGTGGATGTCAATGAGCAGCGGGATGTGGGATGTGGATGTAGATATGAGCAGGGTGTGGCTGAGGGATGTGGATGGGCAGTGGGATGCGGGATGCAGATGTGAGCGGGCAGCGGGATGCGGGATATGGATGTAGATGTGAGCGGGGTGCGGTTGCAGGATGTGGATGGGCAGCGGGATATGGGATGTGGATGTGAACGGGCAGTGGGATGCGGGATGTGGATGTGATCAGGCAGCGGGATGCGGGATATGGATGTAGATGTGAGCGGGGTGTGGTTGCGGGATGTGGATGTGAACAGGCAGTGGGATGTGGGATGTGGGATGTGGGATGTGGGATGTGGGATGTGGGATGTGGGATGTGGATGTGAGTGGGCAGCGGGATGCGGGATGTGGATGTAGATGTAAGCGGGGTGTGGTTGCGGGATGTGGATGTGGATGTGAGAGGGCAGTGAGATGTGGGATGTGGATGTGAGCGGGATGCGGGATGCAGGATGTGGATGTGATCAGGCAGCGGGATGCGGGATGTGGATGTGAATGGGCAGCGGGATGCGGGATGTGGATGTGATCAGGCAGCGGGATGCGGGATATGGATGTAGATGTGAGCGGGGTGTGGTTGCGGGATGTGGATGTGAACAGGCAGTGGGATGTGGGATGTGGGATGTGGGATGTGGGATGTGGATGTGAGTGGGCAGCGGGATGCGGGATGTGGATGTAGATGTAAGCGGGGTGTGGCTGCAGGATGTGGATATGAGAGGGCAGCGGGATGCGGGATGTGGATGTGAGCGGGATGCGGGATGCAGCTGCAAGCGGGCAGTGGGACATGGGATGCAGTTGCAAGGACCAGCGGGTGCGGGACATGGATGCAAGCGGGATGCGGGATGCGGGCATGAGTGGGCAGCAGGATGGGGCCATGAACGCCAGGAAGCGGGCGTGGATGTGAACACAAGCGGGATGCAGGGCGGGGATGTGAGTGGGATGTGGAGATTGAGTGGGGAAGGGGCTGTGGACGTGAGCTGGCAGTGGGATTCGGGATGGGGGCAGGAGGAGCGGTTCTCCGCGGGCAGCCGGAGCGGGGCGAGCATCCTCCCTGCCTCCCTCCCGCGGGGCCGCCGGCAGAGCTGCCTCAGCACACGCCGGCAGCTGGGCCCAGGCTCTGCTGCCTGACGCGGCCGATGATTAATGACCCTTATTAGCGTCGTTAATCGGGCTGGGCAAACGATGCTGGCGAGGGGATAGAAAGGCATCGAGCTGCAGGACCACTGCCGGAGCCGCGGCTCGAGGAGGGGGCTGCGATGCCTCCCCCCACCGCAGAGCTTCCGATGCGGCTGTAGCATCCCACTCGGTCGCAAACAAGCAACGAGGGGACGGGATTTGGCCGTGCGCGGGGGACAACGCCTCTCTCCCATGACTGCCAGCACCGGCCGGAGCCGCGGCAGCTGTCAGGAAACCTCTCATGACCGGGAAATGCTCCTCTCCCCCCGGGAATGGCGGGGGGGACCCCGGCCAGGGAGGGTGGAGATGAGCCTGGACCAGAGGGGATGGAAAAAGGTGCTGAGGGCTGAACAGCATCGCCTTTCCCGTGGCGGCTGGGGCCGTGAGCCTGACCGCCGGCAGCCCGGCCGGTGGCCAAGCCGCCACCGCTAATGGAGGGTTGTTGAGCCTCACGAGTCCCCGGGGAGGCGCAGCCCCGCAGACACGCCGATCGATCCCTCCGTCGCGCGCCGCGGCTGCCGCTGCTGCGCGGAGGGGAGGCGGGCGCCTCCTCTTGGGGTTGCGGTGGCCGTCACCCCTCCCGCACCCCGGGAGTGCTTTGCGGAGGGTGAGAGCGGCTTCTCAAGCCCCAGAGCGCCTCTGCATCCCCGTCCCTGCGGGGCGCTGGGGACCGCGCAAGCGCACGCGTGTGCAGGTAGGGCTCCCTCCGCCGGCACCCCGGGGTGCTGGAACCCCGCGGGGGCTCACCCCCTCCCCCCCTCACTGTCTCCCCAGGGACCATGCGCCCCGTACGGAGGAATTTCTACGATCCCTCCTCGGCCCCGGGGAAAGGCATCGTGTGGGAGTGGGAGAACGACAACAACTCTTGGACGCCCTACGACATGGACATCTGCATCACCATCCAGAACGCCTACGAGAAGCAGCACCCCTGGCTGGACCTCTCCTCCCTGGGCTTCTGCTACCTCATCTACTTCAGCAGCATGTCCCAAATGAACCGGCAAACCCAACGCAAGCGCCGGCTCCGGCGTCGCATGGACCTGGCGTATCCCCTCACCATGGGCTCCATCCCCAAATCGCAGTCGTGGCCGGTGGGCGCCAACACGGGGACACCCTGCTCTTGCCCGCAGTGCCTCTTGGTCAACAGCACCCGCGCCGCCTCCAACGCCATCCTGGCGTCCCAACGCCGCAAGCTCTACCCGGGTGCCGTCCGTCAGAGCAGCACCTTCGCCGGGGCGGCTCTGTGGCCGGCGGGGACGGGGACGGCGGCGGTGGCGGGTGGCACGGCCAAAGGCGAGGGGTTGCGGGTTCCCGGCGGGGCGTTTGCCCCCGGTCAGAGTGTGCCCGGCGCGGCACCGCTGCCTGGGCTCAACAACCTCAACCGGCCCGGCACGCAGCGGGGGACCGGACTGGGTGCCCGTGCCACCGTCCCCCCGGGGTAAGCTGGCTGGAGGGGGGCAGCCCGGGGAAGGGGACGGCTGCGGTGTCACCGAGGCCGTGGGGATACCAGGCGAGGTGGGCGCAGGGCTGGGCACACAGAGCCGGGGGAAAGGGCAGATGGAGGTGCCTTGTCCCCTGCTGTCACCTTGCACAAGTAGCCCTGACCCCTTCTGGTGGTGTGTCACCTCACCCTGGGGACACAGTGGCAGGAGGGACACAGCCCCAGCAGCCGGCTCGTCCTGGATGGTCCCCTGGATCCCTGCCCCGGCAGAGGGGCTGTGGTGATTTGTGCAGCGTGCCGTGCCGTGCCGTGCCATGCCGTGCCACGCTGTGCCATGCCGTGCCATGCTGTGCCGTGCCACGCTGTGCCGTGCCGGCTGGAGGAGGTGGAGTGCCTGGTCCCAGGTGACTTGTGTCCTCGCTGGCCAGCACGTATGACCTGGCTCGTGGCCTGATGCCACCAGGCAGGTCTCTGGGGAGGACACGGTCATGGGGACCACACCTGTGTCCCCTACACGGACGGGAATAACTCACCACGGGGATGTGGGTGGGTGAGCAGACCCCCAGTGGGATGTCCCAGTGCCTGTCCCTGTCCCAGCACCCAAACCCCCATGGCCATACCCCTCGGTGGGTCGGCCTGGTGTCCCCTCAGGGTCCTTGGCCCCCGGCTGTCACCAGCCGAGGGACGGGCAGGGCAGCCATGGCCCCGAGCCCAACCTGAGGAGCGGGCTGTGACGGCACGGCTGGCAGCCAGCCGGCATGGGAAAGCCCCAGTTCTGCTCCGTCGGGTGGGAACTGACCCGGATCCTGCCCCGGGGTATTTGGGCAGAGGCCCCCAAGAGGGGAGCGAGCGCCCCAGGCTGCAGCGAGACATCCCAGGGGATGAAGGGAGAGCCGGTCCCATCCCTCCCAGCTCCCTGCCATGGGGGCAGGATCCATCCCTGGGCTGGGGGGTGTGGGGGGCGGCAGGTTTGCTGAGCCCCCCCCCCCGGGCAGGTTTCGGTGCGTTTCCTTCCCCTGCTGACGCTGCTTTCGCTTCCGTCTGCCGGGCGCTGGGCCAAGCAGTCCCTGTCCCCATCACTGTCCCCTGTCACCGTCCCGACAGGCAGGACCCATCCCGTGCAGCCCCATGGACAGGTAGGAGGGGGCCCTCCACCGCTGCCCCAAGCCTTGGCATGGGTAAGGGCAGTTTCGGGAGTGGGAGGAAAAACACCCGCAGCTCCGGCTCGTGTGGGGCTGAGCGCTGCCGAACTCATCACCGCGATGGTTGTGTGCAGGGGGGGGGCTTTGGGGATCGGGAAGGGGGATGACACCGCTGGCGGGGGCTGCCGGCCAGGCTGCCGAGCTGGGGCAGCGGGATGTGGATGTGAGCTGGCAGTGGGATTTGGGATGTGGCCAGGAGCGGGCAGCAGGGGTGAGCGGTTCTCCGTGGGCTGACGGAAGGGGGTGAGGGCAGGAGAGCACTGGTGCACTGTGCAGGGCTGCTCTGCTTTCTTGCTTATCCTCCATCCCAGTGCATGCCCCATTCCTTCCTTCCATCCATCCATCCGTCCATCCATCCCTCCATCCCTCCCTCCCTCCGTCCATCCCTTTCTCCCTCCATCTATCCATCCCTCCCTCCCTCCATCCACCCATCCCTCCCTCCCTCCATCCTTCCATCCCTCCATCTATCCATCCATCCCTCCATCCATCCATCCATCCATCCATCCCTCCATCCATGCATCCATCCATCCCTCCATCCATGCATCCATCCATCCATCCATCCATCCCTCCCTCCCTCCCTGCATCGCTCCATCCCACCATCCATCCCTTCCTTCCTCCCTCCATCTATCCATCCATCCATCCATCCATCCATCCCTCCCTCCCTGCATTGCTCCATCCCACCATCCATCCCTCCCTTCCTCCCTCCATCTATCCATCCATCCATCCATCCCTCCATCCATGCATCCATGCATCCATCCATCCATCCCTCCATCCCTCCCTCCCTGCATCGCTCCATCCCACCATCCATCCCTCCCTTCCTCTCTCCATCTGTCCATCCATCCATCCATCCATCCATCTATCCATCTATCCATCCATCCCTCCATCCATGCATCCATCCATCCATCCCTCCATCCCTCCCTCCCTGCATCGCTCCATCCCTCCCTTCCTCCCTCCCTCCATCTATCCATCCATCCATCCATCCATCCATCCATCTATCCATCCATCCATCCCTCCATCCCTCCCTGCATCCCTCCATCCCTCCACCCACCCACTTGCCCGGCCACACATCTGCCCATCCATCCCTTTCTCCCTCCCTCCCTCCCTCCGTCCACCCCACCCGTGGGCGCAGCTGCGTTCATACCAGTACACACCAGCACACAACCCCCCCCCTCCCACCCAGACCTGCCTGCGCTCCCAGCTGCGCACCCGGCCTTGCACACCTGGGTGCACACCCAGCGCCACGCACGCACGGGTGCGCACCCAGCCGTGGGTGCACACACGGGTGCGCACACACACACGGGAGGTGCCCCGGGTCAGGCAGGGAGGCACAGCGCTGTCACCCCTGGGGGTCTTGGTGCTGGTGGCCCCGGAGGGGTGAGGGTCCCCCTGGGGCATGGCGGCGGTGTCCAGGGTGATGGGTGAGATGGTGAGGTGTAGGGACGGTCCCCACGGGGGATGCGGGACACGGGGCATCGCCATCGGGACATCCCGATGAGGCACCCACCCTGGGGTCAAGGAGGAGGTGATGTCCCCAGCACCGTTGGGTCCCCAGGGATGGGCACGTGGCACTGGGTGACAGCCCCGTGAGACGGGAGGGTGACCCCCCAAGGCTGGCAAGGGGACACCCTGCCCTGCGTGCCACGGGGACACGGAGGGGACAGTGCCAGCCCGGCTGAACCCCTTCCCCTCTCCGCCTCCGTGCAGGGTGCCAGCCCTCCCGGTCAAGAACCTGAACGGCACCGGCCCCGTCCATCCCGCCCTCGCAGGTAAGGGGGGGTCCGGGTGTCACCGCGGGGTGACATCATGGGGCTGAGGGGTGGGAGGGACAGGGAATGGGGTTGGGGCACGGCCAGGTGGTGGGAAGGATGGACGGACATTGGGTGGATGGACAGACAGCACCTCTTCCCCGGCGCAGGGATGACGGGCATCCTCATGTGCGCCGCTGGGCTGCCCGTCTGCCTGACCCGCGCCCCCAAACCCATCCTGCACCCGCCGCCCGTCAGCAAGAGCGACATCAAACCCGTGCCCGGTGTCAACGGCATCTGCAGGAAAACCAAAAAGAAGCATCTCAAAAAGAGTAAGGAGCCGCCAACGTCCCTGCGCGTCCCCAGCCATGCCAGCCCCTGCCGGAGGGGAAACTGAGGCACCGGCGTTGCTGCTGCCCATGGGGGTGGGACCCCCAAGGGGTTTGCCCGAGGGTTTTGGGGTGACACACAGCTCCTCCGTGCCACGTGCTGTCCCTCCTCCCTCCTGGTGTTGTCCCCATCCTGGTGGCAGGGGTGACAGGAGGTTCAGGGCAGCGCCGGCACGCTCTGATGGCATCCTCCCCTCTGCCCGCCGCAGGCAAGACCCCCGAGGACGTGGTGCGCCGCTACATCCAGAAAGTGAAGAACCCCCCGGATGAGGTGAGTGGGCATCCCCGGGCACCACGGCTCGGCCCACGGGCTCACCCCGGGGCCGCTGGAGGCTCGCGGGGCGTGGGAAGGGGACGGGCAACTCCCCGTGGCGGGCAGAGAGCCGGGGATGACCTCCCCATCGCACCCGTCAACCCGTGCCCGGCAGGATTGCACCATCTGCATGGAGCGGTTGGTCACCTCCTCCGGCTACGAGGGCGTCCTCAGCCACAGGGGCATCAAGCCGGAGCTGGTGGGCAAGTTGGGCAAGTGTGGGCACATGTACCACCTCCTCTGTCTCCTGGCCATGTACAACAATGGCAACAAGGTGAGCTGGGACATCCCCCCCCCCCCACATCGGGGACATGGTCCCCGTGGTCACCCGTCCCCGCGGGTGGGTGCCGCGGGGTGGGGGCCATCCCTGACGCCCACCCGGGTGCCCACACAGGACGGCAGCCTGCAGTGCCCCACCTGTAAGGCCATCTATGGGGAGAAGACGGGCACGCAGCCCCCCGGGAAGATGGAGTTTCACCTCATCCCCCACTCCCTCCCGGGTTACACCGACTCCAAAACCATCCGGATCGTCTACGACATCCCCACCGGCATCCAGGTGAGGAACCTGCACCAGCCCCCCTCTGGGATCCCCGCTGGGTTGGGTGTCCCCACCCTGCGCCACCCACTCACCCCGTTGCCCTCCCACCCAAGGGCCCGGAGCACCCCAATCCCGGCAAGAAGTTCACGGCACGCGGCTTCCCTCGGCACTGCTACCTGCCCGACAACGAGAAGGGCAGGAAGGTGAGCGTCCCCCATGGCACTGGGTGGGATGGGATGGGATGAAAAATGAAGGGAAGGGAAAGGAAGGGATGGGATGGGATGGGATGGGATGGGATGGGATGGGATGGGATGGGATGGGATGGGATGGGATGGGATGGGATGGGATGGGATGGGATGGGATGGGAAGAGACGGGGTGGGGTGGGGTGGGATGGGATGGGATGAAAAACGAAGGGAAGGGAAAGGAAGGGATGGGATGGGATGGGAAGGGGATGGGAAGGGAAGGGAAGGGAAGGGAAGGGAAAGGGAAAGGGAAAGGGAAAGGGAAAGGGAAAGGGAAAGGGAAAGGGAAAGGGAAAGGGAAAGGGAAAGGGAAAGGGAAAGGGAAAGGGAAAGGGAAAGGGAAAGGGAAAGGGAAAGGGAAAGGGAAAGGGAAAGGGAAAGGGAAAGGGAAAAGGAAAGGGAAAGGATGGAACTGGATGGGATGGGAAGGGATCAGATGGGATAACATGATAGGATGGGATAACATGATAAAGGTGGGAGAGAATGGGAAGGAATGAGATAGAATGGGATGGGAAGGGATGAAGAGGATGCAGTAGTGCCGGGGTGGGGCTGGAATGTGCCAGAGTGAAGGGTGACACCATGCGGGCACTGTGCTGGGCCTGAATCCTGCACCCCGGGGTGCTGGGGGCCATGCCGGGTGGGAGGAGGGCTGGGGGTGCCGGGTGGGCAAGCAATGGCCGTGCCCACCCACCCACCGCAGGTGCTGAAGCTGCTGATCGTGGCTTGGGACCGGCGGCTCATCTTCACCATCGGCACCTCCAACACCACGGGGGAGTCGGACACGGTGGTGTGGAATGAGATCCACCACAAGACCGAGTTCGGCTCCAACCTGACGGGCCACGGCTATCCCGATCCCAACTACCTGGACAACGTCCTGGCCGAGCTGCTGGCCCAGGGCGTCTCCGAGGCCACCTTGAAGGACTGAGGCAAGGGTGAAGGGCTCCCCACTGCCCTCCTCGTCCCCGTGTCCCTGCCCGTGCCACCGCCGCCCGCGCCGCTTCGCTGCCGCCGCCGCAGCCCTGCCGGCTGGGCTCGTCCCTTCCTCCCTGGGCCACCCGCTGCCACCCGCCACGTGTCTTCGTGTCACCCCCCCGTGTCCCAGTTCGCCCCGGTCCTGTGGCGATAGCATCGTGGGCTGGTGCTTTTCTTTTTCTACCCGTGGCCTCTTTGCGCGTCAGCCGCCTGTGCCACCCGTGCCACCCGTGCCACCCGCCGCTGCCCCACGGAGCCGCGTACAGCCGGTGCTATGTGTACATCTCTGTGTTACAGAATACACCCCGCGCCAGGCCAGTGTCCCCACCGTGTCCCCACTCGGGTCGTGGCACCTCCCGCCCTCCCGGGGTGCTGGGTGGCATCAGTCGTGTGTTGTCCCCCCCCACAGGTGGGTTGCGGGGGGTCCCTGCGGGGATGCTGGGCTGGCAGGGGGAGCTTGGGGCACCCCCGTGGGCAGAGGAGAGGGGGGCACACCCCCCCCCGCACACGGGCACCCCCCGCGGGACACGGGACACGGGTGGGATGAAGCCCCACGGAGAGGGGGAAGGCGAAAGCAGAGGGAGGGGAGGTGGGTGTAGGGGACTACAACTCCCAGCAGGCACCGCGGCGAGGGCAGGCGGGGCTGGGCGCTGTTTGGGCGCAGGGCATGCTGGGAGATGTAGTTCAAGTTGCGGGGGCCGGGGCTGGGGGAGGAATGGGGGGCTCGGGGGGGCTCGGGGCGCCGTCCCGGCGGGCGAAGGCGTCGTGGGCGATGTCCAGGTCCCGCAGCACCGCCTGTAGCCGCCCCCCCACGGGGCCGTCTGCGCCCCCCGCCAGGGTCAGCGCCGCCCCCGGCACCCACTCGTGGCACCCCCCCCCCCCCCAGGAACCCCCCCCGGCACCCCCCCAAGAGGCATCACCCCCCCCCCCCCCTCCCCCCCCTCCCGTTATAGCTCCCGGCACCCATCCCCGGCACCCACCCCCCCAGCAACCCTCCCGACACCCCCCTAGCGGCATCCCACCCCCCCACCCCTCCCCCGCCGTGGGACACCCCCCCCCCCCCCCGGCGCCTATCCCCGGTACCCACCCCCAGCACCCACCCGTGATACCCGCGGCCAGCACCCGCCCGCGGACCACCACGCTCCATCCCACCATGCCCCCCATCAACCCACCACATCCCAGTTTGTCCCACCGCCCCATATCCATCCCCCCCACCCCCCGCTCGGGTCACCCCCCCCACCCCACCCACGGACACGGAGAGGCACTGCCGGGGGGTGCGTGTGCGTGGGGGGGTGTGTGTGGGGGGAATGGGGGGTGTGCGTGGGGATGGGGCGGGGGGGGCGTTTATGGGCGGCTGTGGGTGTATCCGTGGGGGTGTGCGTGGGTGCCTGCGGCTACGTGTGCCGGGGTGTACCCCCGGCTGTGCTGTGGGCACCCGTGGGGGGTGTCAACGGGTGCCGCGTGGGCGTGTGGCCCCGTGGCCCCGTGTCGCGTGTATTTGCTGTCCCCTGGTGGGGGGAACCAGCGCTCTCTGCGGGGACGGCGTGTGCGCCTACGTGCACGCGTGTGCAAGTGCCTGCATGCGTGTGCAAGCGTGTCTCGGCGTGTGCCCGCTGCCCCACGCAGGGGTCACCCCAGGGTGGAGGGTCCCCATCACCCACTCATCCCCTCCCCCGCCATACCCGTACCTGCCTGCCCTGGGCAGGGGGGCTCGGCCACCACGCCGCCCTCGGGACCCTCTGTCCCCGTCACCCTGCGGGAGAGGGACCCTCAGTGCGCTCCCCCCCTGCCCGCCAACACCCAGGGTCCCCTGGGACACCCGCACTGCAGTGCCAGTGTCCCCACCCCACCCCCCCCACCACCCCTGCACCCTCCCAAACCTCACCGCAGCCGGACCCCCGCTTGCCGGAGGTGCCCGTAGAGGGTCTGCGCCGCCGCCGCGGGGTCCAACGGGTCACTCCACTCGCCCACCGCCACGGTGCTGTGGGTCCGGCTGCACCCAGGCGCTGCCAACGACAGCGTGGTGGGGGACCCCCGCACCCCCTACCCAAGGGAAATCCCCCCACCCCCACCCCCCACCCTACGCTGCCCGCCGCCGGCCTTACCGGTGCGGGCAGGCTGCAGGCAGCAGGTCCAGCGGCCGGCGCGGAAGGTGCCCGGGTGGCAGGTGGGCAGCATGGCATCGTTGGCGCTGCTGGCCTGCCGCACCGCCCACAGCCACTGCCACAGCTCCTGGGCGCTCTGCGGGGACAGGGAGGGAGGGTGGCACCCCGACGGCCACCCATGGGCGCCCTGCGCTGGGCATCGCCGGCGGGGAGGAGGAGGAGGAGGAGGAGGAGGAGGGTGGAGGTGGGCATGGGCGATGCTGATGGGGTCCCTGGCAGGGGTGGGCACCGGGATGGTGGTGGGCACCAGGGACAAGTGACAGTTTGATGGCAAAGCTGCTCAGGTAGGACCTGGTGGAGAGATGGCACCACGGGAGGTGGGGTACCCCAGTGACCCCAGTGCACATAGGGCTGGGACCCCAGTGATCCCAGCACAGCCAGGGCTGGTACCCCAGAAATCCCAGAACAGGCGTGACTGGTTACCCCACTGATCCCAGTATCCCAGAGCCAGTACCCCAGTGACACCAGTACAAATATGGCTGCAAACCCCACTGATCCCAGAGCTGGTACTCCAGTAACACGAGTACAGATATTGTTGGAAACCCCACTGATCCCAGTATCCCAGAGCCAATATGCCAGTGACCCCAGTACAGACATGGCTGGATACACCACTGATCCTGGGCTGGTACCCCACTGATCCCAGTATCCCAGAGCTGCTACCCCAGTGACACCAGTACAGGTAAGGATGGAAACTGTACTGATCCCAGTACAGCCAGGGCTGGTACCCCAATTTTCCCAGTGCAGCCAGGGCCCAGATACCCCCTTGACACCAGTACAGCCAGGGCTTCCCAGTGTTCCCAGCACAGCTGATACCTGGGAATAGCTGGATTTGAGACCGGGGCCATTCCTGTTGTCCCCATGGGACCCGGGGCTGCCCCTTGGCTGGGTGATGGGGAGGGGCCTCCTGGGGCAATGGGGTGGGGGGTTCTTGGGGTGCCGGGGGTGGGGGGCACCCACCTTGCACTGGATGTAGGTGGTGTGGAGCTGCCCGGCGCCATCCTGCGCCACGATCTGCATGACGTGTGGGTGCTGGAAGGTGCCCTCGTCCACCCGCTCCACCGCCCTCATGCGCGGCACGGGGATGGAGCAGCGTACCTGGGGAACCCCGAAACACCGCAACTCACTGCACCCCCATCCTTTCCCCGCGTACCCGGCGTGGGGGTCACGGGCAGCACCCACCTGCCACTCGGGGGACTTGGAGTAGGTCAGGGCCTCGGTGCTGAGCCAGAAGTACCTCTTCTTGAAGGCGAAGCGGGGCAGCAGGGTGGGCCCCCCCGCCGTGCGGGTGTGCAGGTACCCCTCCTTTATGGTGGCCGACGGGTGGCAAAGTCCCCGTGGCACCAGCCCCTCACCCTCTGCGGCCGTGGCACAGCCGGGTGGGGAGGCAGCGGCGTCACTCCAAGTGCCACCGCCTTCCCCTAGCCCGAGGATGCTCATCCCGAGGATGCCCATCCCGAGGATGCTCATCCCCGGTAGCGCCCACGGGGCACCGAGCGTGTCCCCCTCCCCGCGGATGCTCCCGGGATGCAGGAGGGACAGCAGGGATGATGCCACCCCTCCATGTTGGGTGCTGCCCCCCGTGGTACCCGCTCACCCTCAGCGCTCTCCACCGCGACCAGGTTGTCCAGGAAGGCTTTGACGCGGGTGACGCTGGGCAGCAGGACGGCGTGCAGCGGGGCCATCCATGGCTCCTTGCCCTGCCCCAGCTGCAGCCCCAGGTTGCCGATGCTCTGTAGCGCCTGCCCCACGTAGGGAAGGGCTCACGCTGCCGTATCCCCCTTGGCATGGGACATCCTCCCCCCCCCCCTTCCCCCCCTGGCTGCTCCCCCAAACCTCAGGGGCATGGGAATTGGGGTGGAAAGTGGGGAAGCGGAGCAGCCTGGGGGGGTGATGGGACCCAACCGATGGCCCAAACCGGTTCCTGTGTTGTGCCCGACGCGTGGCCAGGTGACGGGCAGGGCTGGCCTGGAGCGGCACGGGAAGGAGCCAACCCGTGGCATGTGGCATGGGGGCAGGAATGGCTCTGCCCTCCTTGGGGTCCCCATCATTCCCTGGCGTCACTGTCCCTTCCCACGTTCCCCATCCCTCCCCAGGATTCCCATCCCTCCCCTGGGTCTCAATCCCTCCCCAGTGTCCCCATCCCCCCCGCAGGTTCCCCATCCCTCCCTGAGGTTCCCATCCCTCCCCAAGGTCTCCCTGACTTTCTAGGGTCCCCATCCCGCTCTGGCACCTCCATCCCCTATGGGTCCCCATCTCTCCACAGGGTCCGCATTTGTCCCTGAAGTCTCTGTCCTTTCTGGGGTCCCTCTCTGGAGTCCCCATCCCTCCCTGGACTCCCCATCCCTCCTTGAGACCCGTGTCCCTCCCCAGGGTCCCCATCCCTCCCTAGGGTCCCTGTCCTTCCCCAAGGTCCTCATCTCTTCCCAGGGTCCCCATCCTTTCCCAAGGGTCTCCATCCCCCGCAGAGGTCCCCAACCCTCCTCAGTGTCCCCATCCCTCTCTGGTGTCCCCATCCCTCCCCGGGGTCCCCATCCCTTCCCAAAGGTCCCCGTCCCTCCCAAGGTTCTCATCCCTCCCCAGCATCCCCATCCCTCCCCAAGGGTCCCCATCCTTCCCCAAAGTCCCCGTCCTTCCATAAGGTCTCCATCCCTCCTCAAGGGTCCCCATCCCTCCCAAGGTTCCCATCCCTCCCTCAGCATTCCCATCCCTCCCCAAGGTCCCCACCCTCCTCAAGGGTCCCCATCCTTCCCCAAGGTCCCCATCCTTCCCCCAGGTCCCCGTCCCTCCCCGCCCCCCCCTACCTTGGCGAGCAGCAGGAGTGTACGGCCGGTGCGGGGGTCGGCATGCTGCTCCCGGAGGCTGAAGAGCTTTGGGGTGAGGACAGCAGGGGCGAAGAAGCGGAGAAAAAGAAACCCGCTGATGGAAAAGTACCGCACCTCCTGGCCGGGGACAGGGACAGCTCAGGGCTTGGGGCAGCAGTCCCAGCGACGTGAGGACCCCTGGCCCCGTAGCCCGCCCCACCTCGTGCTGCTCCGAGGGGAACCGCTCCTCCACCCGCCTGCGGAGCTGCTTGAAGGCCACCCTCATGAGGAGGGGACACTTCTCCACCGAGCCCACGATGGCGTCAACGATGTCCCCCAGGTAGCCCTTCAGCAGCTCCAGGCTGCTCTCCCGCACCCGTGCCTCCGACAGGGACCCCTTGAAGGAAATCCTCCTGCAGGGACACCACCAGGTCAGGAAGCGCCCGATGCCCAGGAATTGGCCACCCCGTGTTGGCCAAAAGCCATCGAGGTGACCCATGGGCTCAGCAGCAATGGGTGACCCCTCCCGCAGGGGACACCTGGATGGGGATGGCTCGGGATGTGTCAGGCACTGTGTGTCCCCCAGCCGTCCCCCAGCACTCGCCTGCTACGGCTCAGCTCCATCTTGCCGGGGTCCAGCTCCACGTACTTCTTCTCCTCGAAGATGCGGTTCACCACGGGCTTCAGGACCTCGTGCAGGTAGGGCAGCCCCACCACCTGTAAGGGATGGGAATTCTCCATCTTTGCCCCCAAACTGTCCCCACATGGGACACAACCCGGCTCTATGCCTTGATGCCATCATGGGAGGGCACAGAGGGGACCTGGCTGGTGTCCCCTCCCACGCTCACCTTCATGAACTGCTCCACGGACTTGGAGGCCAGCGAGTTGGAGCGGAAGAGGGTGTTGGGGTCCGCTGGAAGAGCGCAGAGGCCATGGCGAGGTGGCCATGGGGTGATGCCCCAGCCATCCCTGGTGTGCCCAACCCCGGGGACACGTGGCACCTTTCCTGCCTCCCTCTTGGTGGCCCCACTCTTCTCCCCATGAGGGTTTGGGGGGACCCTGGCAACCCAGTTTCCTGGCTGGGAGGGTGGTGCAGGTGGTGCCCCCTGGCCCTGGCACTTACTGGTCCTGGCCAGCTCACGGGCGGTGAGATAGTCCAGGAGGGGCACGGCCAGCCCCTGCCCCAAGAAGATCTTCACCAGCTTGGTGGCCACGTCCTGCCGGCTCTCCCCTGAGGTCACCTCCTCCAGGATGGCCAGGGCCGTGCCAGCGGGGGGCTGTGGGGACGGTAAAGGTGGGCACAGTGAGGCCCCCACACCGGGGTGGTCCTTGGCCACCCCCGAGGGTCCCCCCACCCCACAGCACCCACCTGGCCCGGGCAGAGGATGGGCTCGGTGAGGAGCTGGATGAGGGGCTGGTAGTAGGTGTGGGGCAGGACCATGTCCTCCACCAGCCGCACCGCCAGCCGCAGGGCGCCCAGCTGTCCCCTGCAATGACACAGGGAGGGGGCTCGGCCGCATCCTGCACCCACCACCCTCCATCACCCCAGCTCCTTCCTGGCTGGAATGGGGGGGGGGGGGGGGGACACCCTGCACAGCCCCCCTTGGGGACCTGCTCATGCAGGGTGCTCACCCGTGGTCCTCGGTGGCGCTGGGGAAGGGCAGGAGCTGGAACCAGCCCTTGGTGGGCTCTGTGCAGATAGTGTCCAGGGGGAATTCGACCTGGGGAGGCCGGAGGCAGGGTCTGAGTCGCACCCCAGTGTCCCCCATCAGTGGGGACACCTCCTCACACAGCCCAGGACACGCAGCGGGGCTGGAGGTGGCACTGCCCCCGCGGGGCACATCCCCGTGGTCACCTGGACCACCTGCGTGGGGAGGCAATGGGGCTGCGGAGGTCCCCCCGGCACCCTGCCCCGTGCCAGTGCGCCCCGAGGTCCTCACCCGTCCCAAGAAGTCATTCTTGCCCACCATGTCCCAGTCCCACACCTCCACGCTCAGCACGGCTTCCCCCAGGTCACCCTCCGCCAGTTCGAACTCCAGCACCTCGTCCCAGTGCGGGAAACGGGTTTTCTTAATCACCTGCTGGTGGAGGGGGGGGCACAGACACACAGGGACCTGTGGCTGCAGGGGACGAGTTGCCCGAGCTTCTGGGTCCCAGCACCCAGCACCCCGACTCACGGCCGTCTCCGATGTGTGCCCGCAGCACGACACCCGGGCGAAGGGGTCCGAGGTGCCCGAGGGGTCCCGGGGGGCCAGGTCCCTGTGGGGAGGTGGGGGTCAGCGGGGGTGCAGCGGGCAGGGGTCCCATCCGCGCCAGCATGGTCCCCGCACCCCCATGTCCCCCCTTTCCCCCCAGCTCGCCTGGGCACACCGGGCACCCATGGGGCAGCCGGTGGGTGCCGGGGGGGACGGTGGCGAGAGCGGGTCCCCATTCCCCAACGCTCCTGCCCCAAATCCCTTCCTCCATCAGTCCCTGAGGGCCAAATGGCACAGCGGGGTGGGGTGGGGGGGGGGGGGCGGGGGGCTCTGCTGTCCCTCCTGGCTGTCCCCATGGCCATCCCGTTGCCTTGGTACCCGCTTCGGTTGCCATGGCAGCGGGATGCTGCTTGCTCCGCTGCCAGCAGCCCGCCGTCTGGCAGGCGCGCATGTGGGCACACGCACACACACACACACACACACGCACGCACACATGCACACGCACACACACACACGCACACGGGGCAGCCCGGGCCATGCCTCAGTTTCCCCCTCCCAATTTTGAAAGCAAAGGGGAGAAATGTGGCACGGAAACTAACTGGTCCGATGGGGACCGTCCCCCGGGTACCCCACATGGCCCTCTGGGCCACCCCACACTGCCCCTTGTCCCCTTGTCCCCGAGCAGCGTTGGCAGTGTCCGAGGCAGCTGAGACCCCGTAGCGTCGTCACATATGTGTTGGCATCATCCATGTCCCCAAACAGGACGCAGCGAGGGCCTTTCCCGGTGCCGAGAGGGGAGGACGAGCCCCGCGCCCCCGCCGTCCCCATCCCCTCCCCTCCTCCCGCTGCCCAGACCCCACTGGCCAAAAATAAGACCCCGGGGGGGCTGGTCGCACCCCCATCGTGCCCCACCAGTTGTCGTGTGTGTGTCGCCCCCCCTACCTGGCCTCGATGAGGTGACAGCGCAGCACCCGCGGGTGGCCCTGCTGGGGGACCCCCAGCTCCAGGTGGATCTCACCCTGCACCTCCTCGTCGGGGTCCACGGGCGCCAGGCTGAGCCAGCTATCCACGCCTGCCGGGGGGGGGACACACGGGGTGGGCGCCCCACGGTGCCAGGATGGACCCCACTGCCACCATCCACCCTCCCCAGTTCCCCACCTGCCCCCCCCCCCCCCGCTGTGCCCCCCACTCACCCCGCGGCTCAGCCGAAATCTGCTGGCGGCTGAGCGAGACCTTGCCGATAACGTCGTCCTGCCTGCGAGGGCAGAGACACGGTGGGCACTGAGGACACCGATGGGGACATGCCACCCCTGGAGGGGGAGGGGGGAGCTCCACAGTGCCCACCCGTGTCCCTTTTGTCCCCCCTTACCCGATGGTGTCTTCATCCAGCACGTAGACGGCGAGGCCGTGGAAGCCGCGGGGCAGGCGCAGGGTGTACTCCTCACCCCAAAAAGGATTCAGGTTCTTCCACACCGTGGCCGTCCTTGCGGGTGAGGGCAGAGGTGGCTGCACCCCCCGAGGGACAGCTCCCGTGTCCCCACGTGTCCCCTCCCCGGGGTGGCACGGTGTCCCCGTGTCCCCCCCTCCCACCCCACCCCATACCTGGCCACCACCTCGTTGTCCACCTTGACCACGCAGTAGGGATCGCTGGAGCCGGACCTGGGCAGGGGACGGAGGTGCGTGGGGTCAGCCCCCCACTTGGGGGTCCCACCCGCCCTCGGGGGCTGCTGCTGGGGGGGGGGGGGGAGGAGGGCCGGATCCCACCCTCACGTCAAACCCCACCAGCGAAGCACCAGCCCCGGAGGGTGAGATGAGTTGCCCGGTCTCAGCCTGGACCCACGGGGGGCTGACACTGGGATGGGGACAACAATTTTTCCCGGTGTACCTTGAGCAGGGAGACCCCACTGCGGGTCGCCCCGAGCCATCGCTCTGCATCCCCGTGCCCCCCACCCGTGGGTGCTGGTGTCTTGCCAGCGGCACAGGTACAGGCAAGCCTGAGTTTCTGCCGCAACCCGCTGTTTCAGGGTGACACCGGCCTGGCCCAGGGCCCGTCCTGGGCTTAACCCCTTCCGCGGGGGAGGACGGGACGGAGGGGACAAGGGACAGATCCAGGACTCTTCCCCCTGGTCCCCTGCAAAGCCCCTTCCCCGCTTATTTATGGCAGCCGGACCAGCACCGAGGGATGTCAGCTCGGGGCGGCGTTCCCCGGAGCGATGCTGGAGCCCCGAATCCCCAGCTGCTGGAGTCAGGGGATGACGGGAGGCGCTTCAGCAAGGAGCCAGCCCCCGAGTGGGA
Organism: Vanellus vanellus; assembly: GCF_965231255.1. Taxonomy (NCBI): domain Eukaryota; kingdom Metazoa; phylum Chordata; class Aves; order Charadriiformes; family Charadriidae; genus Vanellus; species Vanellus vanellus. The sequence continues at coordinate 2,353,477 of NC_138921.1, forward strand.
CGAGGGAGGTGACCCCAGCCTCCATCCCAGCCGGGGGCCGGGCCATGGCTGCGAGCTCGGCACCGCTTTGCCATGACCGTGGGGGATTTCGGGGGTATCTTGGCCCCCCCCCCAGCAGAGCAAAGCCCACGGCCCCGGTGGTGTGGCAGAGCCAGGCAGGGAAACCTCGGCAGCGTGCGGTGGGGTTGGCAGCTCCCGACCCCCTCGAGACCCCCCTCCAGGACCAGGTCACCCCGAGCCCCTCTGCAGCCTCAGGATGGCCCCAAGCCGATTTTGGGGCGCTGGGAGCGGCACTGGGCACCTTGGCCCTTATGCTGGTGGGTCCGGATCACCCCAATGTGGCCAGACACCCCCCTCCCCCCCCGGAGTGGGGCACCCAGCATGGCACCACGGCCCCCGCCGGGTGGGGAAACTGAGGCAGGGAGGTCCTGCTGGCCATCACCATCCCCGGCTGCCGGGCCCTGGGAGCGGCCGGCAGTGCCAGGCTGGCACATCCGGAGGAGCCCCGGCGCTGCCAGCTCCGTCGAGGCATATCCGTGGGGCAGGAGCAGGTCGGGGGGGGGGGGTGTCTCCCTGCTCTCCCCTCCCCACTCAGCCTCCCCCTCGGTGTGGTTGCCCAGCAGGTAGGTGGGGTGCAGGGGGCTGTGCCTCCCCCCTCCACCCCCAGTGGTCCCCACAGCCATGGGGGGGACATGTTGTGCTCACCCTACTGGGGGGGAGCAAGGGGATGCCCAAGGGGTTGGGGGGCTCATACAGCTCTGGTGGTGGTGGGGGAACCCCAGACCCCCCCTTTGGTGCAATGGCTCAAGCTAGGACCCCCAAAACCACAGGGAGAGCGGAGCACCCAGGGAGAGCAGAGCACCCAACACCCTCCCCATCTCCCGGGGGGGGGGGGCAGGAGAAATTGGGGGGGCTAGAGGAAATTGGGGGGGAAGGGGCTGAGAGCCCCCCCCCCCCCAAGCCACTCACACGTCCTTGGCGGGCAGATCCTTCGCTTCCACCACCCGGCAGTGCAGGGAGGTGGTTTTGGCCATGCCGGCGAACTTCGGGGCCAGGCGATTAGGAGTCCATGGTGGTGGTGGGGGGGCTCCGAGCCACCCCCTCCTCGGCCATCACCGGCGGGGCTACCACCCACCGGCCTCCTCCTCCTCCTCCTCCTCCTCCTCCTCGCCCGCTTCTCGCCGTTGTCTTCTTCCTTTTTCCTCTTCTCGGTTGTTTTTTTCTCGCCGCTTCGCTCCCCACCTGCGCCCGAGCCCCAGCGAGCGAGAGCAAGCGAGCCGGAGCGCGCGGGCACGCGGCGGCGGGCGAGCTCGGGTGGGCTGGCCGCGTGCCCACCGGCCCAGCGGGCGAGTGGCACCCTGCCAGGCACCCACAGGTTGCCACTCACCGGGAACTCGCCGTGGGGTTTCCCCCCCCCCCCCCCCTCTTAGCCCACCCACCTCACCGGGTACCGGTGAGCACCGGCGGTGGGTAAAGCCTCCTCCGTGTTGTAGAGATGGGGAAACTGAGGCACAGGGTGCCCCTGGGGGGGGGGGGGGGGAGGACGAGGATGCACACACCATCTGTGATGGCACAGCTGAGTGGCACAAGGGACTGTCCCCAGGATGGGGGGGGGGGGCTCTGCCTGTACCCCAAAGTGGCGGTGGGTGCCACGGGGAGCCTGGTGGGAGTGTCACCATCGGGGGGGGGGGGCTGCTGGCACAGTGGTGTCTGAGACCCCCATGGGACCTTGTCCCTTGTCATCATCTCCCCCCCCCCCATGGGTGCCCCCTGCCCTTGTGGGGGACAGACTGGGGGGGACTCCAGATTCCCCACATCCCCACGCACCCCAGCTTCTCTGCATTGGGGGGGGGGTGGTGGGATGGAGGGGGACGAGAACTGGGGAGGAGGTCCCCGCTGTCCCCGCTGCCCTGGTGGTGTGTGCCCACCCCCCTCCCCCAGCCATATTGGGGGGCACTGGGGGGGCCAGAGGGATGGCGGAGTCGGGGGTGCGGGGGTGGGCTGGCCAGATGTCTCCTGCAGTGACTCACAGTAGGTACTGCCAGGGCGGGCGTCACCCGTGGGTGCGGGGTCCGGGGGGGGTGCCGCTACCGGGGGGGGGTTGGCAGCGTGTGGGGGCTGTGGCCCCGGGGTGACACCGCTGGGGGGGTGTCACCATGTGGGTTCTGGGTCCCTGGGGGGTGACACTGCTGGGGTTGGTGTCACCGCGTGGGTGCCGGGTCCTTGGGGTGACACTGCGGGGGTTGGTGTCACCATGGGGTTGCTGGGTCCTTGTGGTGACACTGCTGGGGGGGTGTCACTGTGTGGGTGCTGGGTCCTTGGGGGGGGGTGTGTGTGTCACCATGTGGGTGCTGGGTCCCTGGGTTGTCACTGCCAAGGGGGTGTCACTGTATGGGTGCTGGGTCCTTGGGGGGGTCACTGCCCGGGGGGGGGGGCACCATGTGGGTACTGGGTCCCTGGGGGGGGGGCACTGCCAAGGGGGTGTCACCCTGTGGGTCCTGGTTCCCTGGGTTGTCACTGACGGGGATGTCACCATATGGGTGCTGGGTCCTTGGGGGGGGGGAGGGTGTCACTGCTGGGGGGGTGTCACCGTATGGGTGTTGGGTCCTTGGGGGGGTGGTGTCACTGTCAGGGGGTGTCACTGCTGGTGGGGTGTCACCGTATGGGTGCTGGGTCCTTGGGGGGGGGGTGTCACTGTCAGGGGGTGTCACTGCTGGGGGGGTGTCACCGTATGGGTGTTGGGTCCTTGGGGGGGGGGGGTGTCACTGTCAGGGGGTGTCACTGCTGGGGGGGTGTCACCGTATGGGTGTTGGGTCCTTGGGGGGGTGGTGTCACTGCTGGGGGGGTGTCACCGTATGGGTGTTGGGTCCTTGGGGGGGTGGTGTCACTGCTGGGGGGGTGTCACCGTATGGGTGTTGGGTCCTTGGGGGGGTGGTGTCACTGCTGGGGGGGTGTCACCGTATGGGTGTTGGGTCCTTGGGGGGGTGGTGTCACTGCTGGGGGGGTGTCACCGTATGGGTGTTGGGTCCTTGGGGGGGTGGTGTCACTGCTGGGGGGTGTCACCGTATGGGTGTTGGGTCCTTGGGGGGAGGGGGTGTCACTGTCAAGGGGTGTCACTGCTGGGGGGGTGTCACCGTATGGGTGTTGGGTCCTTGGGGGGGGGGTGTCACTGCTGGGGGGGTGTCACCCTGTGGGCACTGGGTCCCTGGAGGGTGTCACTGCCGGGGGGTGTCACTGCTGGGGGGGTGTCACCGTATGGGTGTTGGGTCCTTGGGGGGGGGTGTCACTGTCAGGGGGTGTCACCCTGTGGGCACTGGGTCCCTGGAGGGTGTCACTGCCGGGGGGTGTCACTGCCGGGGGGTGTCACCGTGCGGCCGCTGGCTCCCCGGTGCCCCCCAGCCCCCGAGGAGGGGGTGGGGTGGGGGCCCAGCCCGGGGGCCATCCCCGTCCCCAGCGGGGCGGCTGTGGCGGCGCCTGCTCGCTTTGTTTGCCGTCCGACCTGTTCCCCGGCTCCCTCGTCCCCGCGGCCCTCCCAGGGACAGCCCAGGGGGCCCGGGGCGGGGGTGGGGGGAGCCATGGCGGGGGTCCCTCCCCTCTGCCCCCCGCTGCCGCCGCCTCCCGGGGAGGAGGAGGAGGAGGTGGAGGCGGAGGCGGAGGAGGCGGAGGCGGTAGCGGGGCTCCCCTCACCGCGCCGCCGCCGCCGCCGCCCTGGGCCTGGGCCTGGGCCCGGCGGGGCCTTCCCGCGGTCGGGCGGGGGCGGCGGGGCCGGGCCGGGCGGCGGAACCGCCATGAAGCCGAGCGGAGGTGAGGCGGAGCGGGGAGCGGCGGCGGTGGTGGAGGGGGGGGGGGGGGGACGACGACCCTCCCTCCCTCATCCCCGGGACCCCTCTCACCCCCCGGGGGAGGAGCGGGGGTAGGCCCAGACCGTGCGTGCGTGTGTGTGTGTGTGTGTGTGTATGGGGGGGGTGTAACATGGCCGTCCCGCCGCCCAGAGGAGCCGGTGCTGCTGGCGGAGCTGAAGCCGGGCCGTCCCCAGCGCTACGACTGGAAATCCAGCTGCGAGACGTGGAGCGTGGCCTTCTCCCCCGACGGCGCCTGGTTCGCCTGGTCGCAGGGGCACTGCGTGGTCAAGCTCATCCCCTGGCCCCTGGAGGAGGCCGAGCTGTGAGTGGGGCTGGGGGGTGTCCTCTGAGGGGGGGGGGGGTGTGTTCCAGGCTGGCCTTGAGGGGGTGGGTGAAGGCACAATCCTTCTCCTTTCTCCCCAGCGGCTGCAAAAGCTCGGAGCGCAAGAGCCGGGGCGGCAAAGCGGAGGCCAGGAGCCGAGGGGTGGCCAAGGAGAAGACGCTGGAGTGCGGCCAGATCGTGTGGGGCCTGGCCTTCAGCGCCTGGCCGGCGGCAGAAGCCGGGGAGACGGACCCGGCCTGCGCCGTGGGGCTTCCCTGCCTGATCCTGGCCACCGGGCTCAACGACGGCCACATCAAGGTCTGGGAGGTGCAGACAGGTGAGCCGCCCTCGCCGACAGCGGGAGCCATCCTGGCTTCAGGCTGGTGTCTCTCCCCTTGCTCCCCCTTGGAAGGAGATCCTGTCTTCATCCTTCCCCAAATACTTCCCGGGGGTGAGCGGGGAATACTTCCCTTGCCGTGTCCCAACCTGCGCGTGAGGGGCGGTGCCTCGTTCCCCATGGCGGGACAGCACTCAGCATGTCCCCTCTCCGTAGGACACCTCCTCTTCAGCCTCTTGGGGCACCAGGATGTGGTCAGAGACCTGAGCTTTGCTCCCAACGGAAGCCTCATCCTCGTGTCGGCCTCACGGGACAAGACCTTGCGTGTCTGGGACCTGAGCAGAGATGGTAGGAGCGCGTGGGGACATCCCTGGTGCTAGGTCACCCCCGGCTGAGGCTCTGCTGTGGGAAAGAGGAGGGGAGAAACCCACCTGGGTAGGGGTGAGGGTCTTTGGGGACAGTGTTCAAGGAAGAAGGGGAGAGTCCTGCGACACGGAGCAGAGCCATCCACTTCCAAGTGGGGCCTGGGAAGTGCAGGAGTGGAATGAAAGTAGACAGAGCTTGGGTTCTGCCAAAGGGAATTCCCCAGCCCCTCTTGGGAAAGGTGTGGGGAGAGCAGGGGCAGGGCCCAGCGCTGCCTCTCGTGCTCCCCTCTCGTGACTCGTGTGTCTGTTGTCCCCAGGGCGGCAGGTCCAGGTGCTGTCAGGCCACGTGCAGTGGGTCTACTGCTGCTCCATCTCCCCAGACTGCAGCATGCTCTGCTCCGTGGCCGGAGAGAAGTCGGTGAGTCCTGCTGGGTGGGAGCCATCCTGTGTCCCGCTGAATCCAGTGCTCCCCTCAGCCCTCTGTGTCCCCTCCCCGATGCGAGAAGCCCCCATGTGAGAAGGTGCCAGGCCAGAGCCACCTTCGCTCCTTGGCCATCCCAGCTCTGCATGGAGGAGCTGGGACCTGTCACCAGAGCCCATAATTCTTAAACCCTGAGATGCTTCTCCTCCTCTCCCGCCACGAGGATGCTCCCAGTCTCAGCTCCTGCCCATGTTCCCGCAGGCGCTGCTGTGGAGCATGCGATCCTACACCCTCATCCGCAGGCTGGAGGGGCACCAGAGCAGTGTGGTGTCGTGCGACTTCTCGCCGGACTCGGCGCTCCTCGTCACCGCCTCCTACGACGCCTGCGTCATCATGTGGGACCCCTACACCGGGGAGCAGCTGAGGACGCTGCGGTACGGGGCCGGAAGGCCGGTGGGGGACCGTGGAAGGTGGACAGAGCAATGCCATAGGGGATTGTTGGGTTTGAGGGAGGCCTTCCTTTCTAGCTGGGCATGGCAAGCACCTCTCCCCTGTCTCCAGCGGCTCAAAGGGGGCTCTAGCTTGCTGGGTTTGGCCCCTCTGCCAGTTCTGGAGGACTGGGATGTGGCTCATGGCAGCCTGGGGCTGACGCTGGGCTTGTTCTCCCCACTTGCAGCCACGTCCCCTTGCACTCAGCGCTGGATTACAGCGGCGAAGTCCACACCAGCTCCCTGCGCTCCGTCTGCTTCTCCCCTGAGGGCCTCTACCTGGCCACGGTGGCAGATGACAGGTGAGTGAACACCCCCCTCGGTGACCTCCAGTGGGGAAGAGGGTCCCAGGAGGACACCACCAAAACAAACCAGGAGCTCAGGACGTGCCAGTTGGGGAGCAGACCTCATGTGCCAGTTCCCCACCAGTGCCCGGCGTTAAGGGGAAAGGGCAGGCTGCCTGGGCCGCTGCGGCTTGGCCGTGGCAAGGGCTAGCAAGGTCAGGGCCCTGTCGCCCCTCTGAGCGATGAGCCCGTGTCCTCCTCCGTGCCGTGCCACCCTCGCTGTGCCCCTCAGCGCAGTCACTAGCTCTGTCTGCATCCAGCTCAGCTCGACGGGGGACAGTGCCTCCCGCCTTGCTGCCGTGTTGTGACACTCCTGGGATGCTCTAAGCCCATGGGAAGAAAATCCTACTGCAGAGTTTGCATGCATTCAGGTGAACCCAGAGGCTTTCTTTTAGCTGCAGGCGCTGCCTGGATGTGGGCCTGGCATCGTGTCCCCTCCTTTTCTCCTTAGGCTCTTGAGGATCTGGGCGTTGGAGCTGCGGTCTCCGGTCGCGTTTGCTCCCATGACCAACGGCCTGTGCTGCATGTACTTTCCACACGGCGGTTTCATCGCCACAGGGTGCGTATGCGGGAGAGGGGAGCGGAGAAGCACAGGTTGCTTTTTTCTCCTGCAGCTCTGGGTCTGCTCAGCAAATTCTGGGCTTCCCTGGATGTGCAGGCTGGTTTCCTGGGCTGGGGAATGCGTGGTTGCTACAAACCTGGGATATTTGGGGGTTAATTGAGCTTTGTGGAGTTTCTCTGCCCTTGTGCTGATGGCTCATTTGGATCCCGTTGCAGGACCAGAGATGGCCACGTCCAATTCTGGACTGCTCCAAGGGTCCTCTCGTCACTAAAGCACTTGTGTCGCAAAGCTCTGCGCACCTTCCTCACGACGTACCAGGTCCTCGCGCTCCCCATTCCCAGGAAGCTGAAGGAATTCCTCACTTACCGGACCTTTTAAGGCAGAACGGAAAGTGGAGGCACAGAGGTGAAAGCCCTCTGCCCAACAGCGGGGCTCAGCCTGGGTCAGAGGAGGCACCGCAGCACCGACGTCTCGCTGATCTGTGAGCCGTGGGGCAGGAGGATTGCTACCCCCTTTGTTTTGGGGCCGTGTCTCTGAATGCAGAGGGATTTTTTTGGTGTAATAATACTAGAACCCAGCAAAAACGCATGCAGAGGGCAAGGGGCACGAGCTGCGGTGGCCCCGCAGGGGACACCAGTCCCTCTGTCCCCCTGCTATCTGCCAGTTTTGGGTCAGGTGCTTTTGCTTCCAAGTGCAATGTTGTGGGTTGAAGGTTTCGCAGCCGCGGGCTGAGCGAGGCTTTTGTCGTTAGTACAAATACGGGGCCGCAACTGTCCCCGACAAAACCGACCCTCACTGGGACTGGCTGGTGCTGCAGCTTAGTTCCCGGAGGGATGCGGGCTCTGCCGCTCTCCTGCTCTGGGCATGAGCCGGACAAATCCGAGCAGGTCTCTGTGGACTAGACGACAGCGATGACAGAATTAAAAAAAAAACATTATTCCTCATGCCTTTCCTCTTGGCTCGTAGAGGTGACCTGGGGATACCCGGCAGGGCATGCCCAGGGCTTCCAGCCCTCCTGCCACGGCGGTCAGGGCGCCAGCGAGTGCTCACGCGGCTCTGAAGCGCCGCAGAGCAGTAAACGCTCAGCGGTGGGTGCTGGGGAGGATGAGTCCACCATAAAGGTGGGATGGGGCTTCACGCATCCCCCGGTTCCCATTCCTGCCTTGCTTCACTGGAGCAGCCCCATGAAGCAGTCTCGTGTGCTCGTCTCCTTCCAGCTTAGCTGGCGTCTGGAGTGCTTTGAGTCCCCTGCGTGCTGGAGGCTGTGACCCCAGCTGATGGAGAAGATGGGGAGTGTCTCCTCTAAACCGCTCCCAGGGATATTTTCTCTTGCGAGCAGCTGAATGCAGAAAGTTGGTGTTTCCCTAACCCCGACGGGTGTCACCCACAACCGTGTTCCCTCTCTTGTAACGGGGATGTCGCTGCAAGAAACCGCTTGATGGGGTGGCACAAGCCACGGTCGTACTGCTCGGCGTGCAAGCACCCCACGGCAGCTCTGTCCTGCAAGGACGGGAGGTTTTGCAGGCAGGTGACAGCAGCTTGACTTTGGCCTGTGTGGCTGTGACAGGGACAGGGGCTGAACCTCCACCACCTCCCTCCGGTCCTTGCAGTACAGGAGAAAAAAGAAAAGACACGTGCAACCTGCCGGGCTTTAGAGGCATCTGTATTTCTCGGTGAAGCTTAGAAATGATGCTGCCCAACTCTCGCGCTCCGCCTCCGGGCTCAAGGCTTCGAAAAAGGAAAGGGAAAGTTGGAAGGAGCAGCTCCGGGCATGGGGCTGAGGATCCTGTCCGGCTTCTGCGAGAGCTGGCGACGCAAGGAAGGATCCACCCAGCGGGACTCAGGCTTCGGCCACGATCAGGTCCCTGGTGACTTGGAAAGCCGCGATGAGGGAGCTCAGCTGAATCTTTTCACTGGTCCCAGCAGCTAGGCGGTACCTGGAGCAGGGGGCAAGGGCAGGTTTGGGTGTTTACACCAGCATCCGCGTCCTCACAAAGCGACACCCTTGGCAGGGATGGAGCAAGCCAAGCGCAGCGCCGGCGGGTTTATGCAGCAAGAACGGATGCTCAGGGGCTGCGGGTGTCTGCCAGTGGTGCCCCTCGGCCACCAGGACCCGGCACAGCGCGGTAACGGTGACCGCCACGGGGTGGGCATGCTGGCAGCCCCCCAGCTGGGGTGTTTTGGGGCAAGGGGCGAGCAGACACTTACTCGATGTCTGCCATTTTGATCAGCAGCTGGATACGGACCGAGGGTGGGAAATCGACTGCGGAGAGAAGGAGACGGCATGCGTCAGCATGGGCTGGGAGGGGGGGACACGGTTGTCCCTCGTAGGGTCATCCAGGAGCCAGCCCCACGAGCCCCTACCTCTGTGCACAAACAGATGGATCTCGGTGAGGATGTCCTGCAGGGCCAAACCCTTCAGCGTCTTCAGCTCCGTGATTTCTGAGATGAGAGGGAGTGAAGGGCTTTCTTCCAGGCCTTTTCCTGCGAGATCCCACTCCTCATCCCCGCGACAACCCCGAGGACCCTCCCCAGCGAGCAGCACCCACCCCAGCCGGAGCAGGAGGTCAGAGGATGGGAAGCTCTGGCGAAGCAGAGGGTTTTTAGCAGCGGGGATTAAACCCAACGGCCAACAGAGGGGAAAGGATACTGCGGTAGGCGGTGGAAAAGTCCTGGTTCAGCATCCAGTCGAGGATGTTGGCGATGTCAGACTTGAGGGGGTGTCCCGTGCAGGTGTAGACGTTCTCCTCTGTCACCTTCCCGAAGGCCATGGTGGTGCTCTGAGGAAGAGGAGGGTGGAGGAAGGATGAGGAGCTCGTCCCTTCTTCCACCGACCCCTCCAGGGCAGCTGCCTGCGTGGGGCCGACACGAGGGGAGAGCGGCCGTGGCCACGGTCCGTACCTGCAAGATATTGAGGGCTCTGCGCATGTCACCGCTCGAGAGGGTCACCAGAGCCTTCATCCCATCCTCAGTCACATCCACCCTGGAAAACAAGACCCAGGGCTGCAGACGGAGCAAGCGCTGCCGGAGGGAAATACAACCGTGGGAAACCCAAGCCCGCTGCTCCTCCTTGCGTAGGGGAACCGGGGAAAAAGGGAGTGCGGAGGATGCTGTGGAGAACCCCTGTCTCACGTTGCTCCCCCTGGCTCACCCCTCCTCCTGTATGACGTGCTGCAGCCGCGGCACCATCAGCTCCGGGGTGAGGGGGCCGAAGCGGAACCGCGTGCAGCGGGACTGCAAAGCGGGGATGATCTTGGAGAGGTAGTTGCAGATGAGGCAAAAGCGGGTGTTTTCCGTAAACTTCTCGATCACTGCAAAGAGGAGGGAGGGGAGGCTGGTCCTGGTCGATCTCCTCCTACAGGCACCCACCCCACACCGGGCTGGAAAAGGGTGCCAGTGGTGGTGGTCCCCAGCGCCCCTCACCTCGCCTCAGGGCGTTCTGAGCATCCTGCGTCATGGCGTCAGCTTCATCCAGGATGACAAGCTTGAAGCCTTTCCTTAAAAAGGGAGAAGAAAAAGGGGTGGCTGCTGGCTTGGTGCTGGAAAAAGGGGGACTGGGCGGGGGTACCTATTCCCAGTCTGACCCCCGGGAATGCTCCCAGGGAGCCCCGCTTTCTGCTCCGGACCAGCATCTTCCTCACTCATCCTTATAACCCTCATCCTCCCCGCTTGTGGGGACACCTTCCCGTCTGCTCCGGCACGCTTCCCACCCCAGGAACCCCCTCCCGAGCCAAAGGCCGGGGCAGGGGCTGTGTGGGAGAAGGGGGGGATGATGAAGGGATGGGGAGCTTTGGGAAGCGCAGACCCACCACTTACTTAAAGATGGTCCTGGTGCTGGCGAAGCTCAAGATGGGCCCTCGGACGATGTCGATACCCCGGTCATCGGAGGCGTTGAGCTGGAAGGAGATGCCATAGAGCCATATTTGTGCTCGAAGATGCCCCCAGGGGTGGGGGGAACCCCCCCATAACCCCCTCCCCACCATCCCATCCTCACCTCCAGCACCATGGAACCAAACTCCCGCTCCCGGTAGAGCTGCTTGGCGCAGGCGAGGATGGTCGAGGTCTTACCAGTACCGGGAGGTCCATAGAGGAGAAGATGGGGGAGTCGATCTTCGCTGATGAACCGCTGCACTGGAGAAGGGATAACAGATTTGGGGGATGCCCGGTATACCCTGGTAGTATTTGGGGGAGGGGGGGGGATGGTGGTTACTTACTGGGGCGGGGAAGTTTGATTACGGGGGGGGGGGTGTTGATTACAGGGGGGGGATGCGTGTGATTACCGGGGGGGTTGTAATTACCGGGGGGAGTGTATTTACCGGAGGGGCTGTTACTTACCGGTGCTGAGGATATCCCGGTGAGACACCAGCTCCGACAGCGCCTGCGGTCGGTACTTCTCCACCCTGCACCGGGAAGAGGGGGAAGGGGGGGGGGGGATGTCAGTCCGGGGCAGCATCCCCCGTTCCCCCCACCATCACCTCCCGGTCCCGGTCCCGGTCGTACCACGGCAGGTTCCCGCCGCCCGCCCGCGCCATTCTCCGCCGCCTCGCGAGAGCACCGGGACGGGACGGGGCGGAGCGGGGGGGGGGGGGCGGCCCTACGGCCGGAGGAGGACCGGGGGCGGTGGTTAAAGCATAACAAGGCGGTGCTTGTGCTATGTGGGGGGGGGGGGGGAGGTACCGGGAATTGCTAAAGTGAAGTTTTGGGCATAACGTTGGGGAGAGCGCGGCACTGGGAATTAGGAAAGTGAAGTTTTGGGGATGGTTTGGGGGAAAGCGTGGCACTGGGATGAGCTAATGCAGGGCTGTGGACGTGCTTTTGGGGGGAGCTGGGGGGGCTGCGAGTTGCTAAAGTAAGATTGTGGGCATGGTTTTGGGGGGAGTGCGGCACTGGGGATTGCGAAAGTGAAGTTTTGGGGATGGTTTTGGGGAGAGCGCGGCGCTGGGGTGCGCTAATGCAGGGCTGTGGATGTGGTTTTGGGAGTTGGGAAAGGGAGGGGGTGGGCATGGGGATGGGGAGAGAACGGTGCTGGGGTTGGCCGGAGGAAGGGGATGGGTGTATTTTTGGGGTGAGCGCGGTGCTGGGAGTTGGGAAAGTGAAAGCTTGGGGATCCTTTTTGGGGAGAGCGCGGTGCTGGGGTGTACTAATGCAGGGCTGTGGACGTGCTTTTGGGGGGAGCGGGGTGCTGGGAGTTGCTAAATTGCAGTTTTGGGGATGGTTTGGGGGAGAGCGTGGCACAGGGATGTGCTAATGCGGGGATGTGGATGTGCGTTTGGGGAGAGCGGGGTGCTGGCACTCAGCATAGCAAGGTGGTGCTGGGCTCCTGGGGAGAGCGCGGCACCGGGAATTGCTAAATTGAAGTTTTGGAGATGCTTTTGGGGAGAGTGTGGCAGTGGGGTGTGCTAAAGGAGGGCTGTGGGCGTGCTTTTGGGGGGAGCGGGGTGCTGGGAGTTGCGAAATAAATGGGGTGGGCATGGGGATGGGGAGAGAACGGTGCCGGGGTTTGCCGAAGGAAGGCGATATATGTGATTCTGGGGAGAGTGCGGTACCGGGAATTACTAAAGTGAAGTTTTGGGGATGCTTTTGGGGAGAGTGCGGCAGTGGGGTGTGCTAAAGCAGGGCTGTGGATGTGCTTTTGGGGGGAGTGTGAGGCTGGGAGTAGCAAAAGGGAGGGGGTGGGCATGGAGATGGGGAGAGAACGGTGCCGGGGTTCGCCGAAGGAAGGGGATGGGTGTGATTTTGGGGAGAGCGCGGCGCCAGGAGTTGGAAAAGTGACGTTTTGGGGATGGTTTTGGAGAGAATGCGCCACTGGGGTGTGTTAATGCAGGGCCGTGGACGTGCTTTGGGGGGACCGGGGTGCCGCGAGTTACTAAATTAAGATTGTGGGCATTGTTTTGGGGGGACCGCAGCACTGGGAATTGCTAAAGTGAAGTTTTGGAGATGCTTTTGGGGAGAGCACAGCACTGGGGTGCGCTAATGCAGGGTTGCGGATGTGTTTTTGGGGGGAGGGGGGTGCTGGGAATTGCTAAAGTGAAGTTTTGGGGATGCTTTTGGGGAAAGCGTGGCACTGGGATGTGCTAAATCAGGGTTGTGGATGTGCTTTTGGGGGGAGCGGGGTGCTGGGAGTTGGGAAAGGAAGGGGATAGGGATGGGGATGGGGAGAGAACAGGGCTGGGGCTCACCGAAGTAAGGTGACGGCTGTGATTTTGGGGAGAGCATGGTACCAGGGATTGCGAAAGCGAAGTTGTGAGCATAATCTTGGGGAGAGAGCGGTGCTGGGAATTGCTAAAGTGAAGTTTGGGGATGCTTCTGGGGAGAGCGCAGCACTGGGAAGGGATGAAGGAAAGTCGTGGAGATGCTTTTGGAGAGGGCACGGTGCCGATACTCCCCAAACGAAGGTCATGCCTGTGGTTTTGAGGGGAGAGCCCGGCAGTGGGAATTGCTAAAGCAGCGTTGTGACCGTGCTTTTGGGGTGACCCTGCCCTCGGAAAGCCCTCGGGGTGAGGGGGACACCTGAAGGCTGGGGCCAAGGGTGGCAGCGCCGGGGGCTGCCCCGGAGCTGGAGGAGAGGAGACCTGCGGGGAGAATGACACCTTTATCCCCGTCCCTGCCGCTTCCCAGTGCCCGAGAGCAGCCCCGAGATCTGCGGGTTTCTTTTTTTTTGTGGTTGTCTAAGTAGAAAAATTGGCTCCGTCTTCTGCCCCTGGTGCTGCCAAAACGTTTGGCTGAGTAACGGGGTGTCTCTGCCTGGGGACCACTGGTTCCAGCTATTCTCGGCGGGGGACTGGATGCAGCCCCTTCTCGCCAGGGTCACCCTCAAAGGAGAAGCATCCAAGCAATTTCAAGTTGGATTTTGGGAAATGGCCGGAACCTCCTTAGAGAAGGGGCTTAGAAGGGACAAATGATGCTTGGGGATTCTCGGGTGCCGCTCCGGTTTACGCGCCACCCATAAAGGAAAGCAGGGCGGCAGCGAGAGGTTCCGGCTCGGGGAAGCGCAGGCGGGGAGATGACGGGAAGCGATCCGTCGGGAAGTAGAGGTGATGGGGAGCATATCGGAGGGGCGAAAAAAAGGTCATGGGGAAATCCTGTCACTGGCAAGCAAAAGAAAAATATCAAGAGGTCCAGGTCGAATCCTATTGAAACCCCAAAAGCTGCCAGAAGGCAGCTGCTTTCCTAATTTCCCCCCCCCCATTTTTTTTTTTTTCAGTCTATTTCCCTCCTCCCAGCCCCCTAAGGGAAAGCAGGAGCTGGAAGCTGAGCTCAGCACACCTCAGCTCTTCCACTGGGCGCGTGACGGCCGTGACAGATGGCCCTTCCGATGGCAGGGCGAGGAGCCGCGAGGTCCTTCCCCGGCACCTGGGAACCGTCTGGGAGGTGCGACCCACAGCCCTGACGGCTTCGGGCTTCTCCCCTACACAGCGGGGCCGGAGCTGCTGTCCCCTCCTCGCATCCGTCTTCACCCGCGACAGGCTCTTGTCCTTCCAAATTGATTTTTCCAGGGGTTTCTTCCCCCCCCCCCCCCCCCCGCCCCGTGCCCCATCATTAATAAATCTTGAGCTTTAAAGATTATTAATTTTTTTAATTGGTTGATGTTTAACATTGTTCAAATTGGTGGGTGCATCCCCCCCGCAATCATTCTGCGTCGTTAGGGCCGGGCTGGATTATTAAGCAGCGTCTGAGCTGCCCGTCTTGGCTTATTCACCCATTACAGCTCTTGGGAAGGGGACTGGAGGGTCACGTCCCACTTGGGAAACAGCCCCATAAGCTTATAGCACCGTCCATGGGTGCGTCAACCGCCCTGAGGCATCGCGCGCGTCCCTTCGGAAGAGGACGAGGGAATTTGAGGTAGCTGGTGGTCGAGATGGTGGCAGAGATGGTGGCAGTGGCAGAGATGGTGGTGGCAGAGATGATGGCAGAGATGGTGGCAGTGGCAGAGATGGTGGTGGCAGAGATGATGGCAGCGATAGCAGAGGTGATGATGGCAGCAGAGATGGCAGCGGTGGCAGAGATGATGGCAGCAGTGGCAGAGGTGATGGTGGTGGCAGTGATGATGGCGGCAGAGATGGCGGTGGTGGTAGAGATGTTGGGAGTAGTGGCAGAGATGATGGCAGCGGTGGCAGAGATGATGGTGGCAGAGATGATGGCAGCGGTGGCAGAGATGGCGGTGGCAGAGATGATGGCAGCGGTGGCAGAGATGATGGCAGCAATGGCAGAGATGGCGGTGGCAGAGATGATGGTGACAGAGATGGCGGCGGTGGCAGAGATGGCTGTGGCAGAGATGATCGCAGCGATGACAGAGATGGTGGTGGCAGAGATGATCGCAGCGATGACAGAGATGGTGGTGGCAGAGATGATGGCGGCAGAGATGGCAGTGGCAGAGATGATGGCAGCAGTGGCAGAGATGGTGGTAGCAGAGATGATGGGGGTGGTGGTAGAGATGGCGGTGGTGGCAGAGATGATGGCAGAAGAGGTGGCGGCGGCAGGGAAGGTGGCGGTGGCAGAGATGGTGGCGGTGGCAGAGATGGTGGCGGTGGCAGAGACGACGATGGTGGCAGAGATGATGGTGGTGGCAGAGATGCTCTTTCACAGGGAAGAAAAGCGGTGGCTCCTGGAGAGGTGAAGTCTGAAGGATGGACCTGTCCATCACGGAGGCAGAGATGCTGTTCGCCATAATAACAACAACAACAACAACAACAACAATAATAATAATGATAGTAACAAAGATCTAAACCCATGGCCATCAGAAAGACCCCATCCGTACCTGCGGAGCGACACCCAATCTGTCAGGTGTACCGAGACAACCCCAAATTCAAGGGATCAGCAAGAAGGCGGGGCAGCGATTTAGCACTCATGGCCGATGGCCGACGGCCCGTTAAAGCCTCATGGGGCAATTTTACGGGGGATTTGGTTGGAAAAGCCTTGTGTGATGCCGCGGGGGCTCTCCAGCCAGTGGGGTTCCCCCGGGCGGGTTGGGTTGGGGTTTCCCCCGGGGGGGTGAGGAGCCGGCTGTGCCGAGGGGGATGCCCACTCCCTTCCCGGCTGGATGCTGTGCCCCGGTGGAACGTCCTCCTCGTTAGGCGCCGCGTAAAATGAACCTGATTTCGAGAGCCTCTTGGTAGCTCTGAGCTCACGATGGTGCCAAAACCAACTTGTGTTTCGGGAACGAAGCCGTTAACGCTGCTGAGGAACAGCGCGGGCAGGGAGCCCGTGTAGGAAAGCCGAACGCTGATAACGAAGGAAATTAATAATTCGAGCTGTCCACGGCTGTAGAACAGAAAACCACGGGGTTTCTTATCGATCTCGGGCCCGTTCCCGCCACCCGTGACGTGCATCTGCCCTTTGCACCGTGGGCCAGCCCCGCTCCCACCGCCTGCGTCGGCCACCCGACGGCAGAAGGGGGTTTTTGGGGGAGCGCGAGGTCGGGCCTGCGCCCCAAATCACTGCAGGAGGGCTGCTGCTGCCGGGGTGGGGGTGGGGTGGGGTGGGGTGGATTGGATTGGGTGGGTTTTTTCCCCAGCAGAGTCTCCCTACTTGCATTTTATTTTATTTTACTTCTATTTTTAGTTTTACTTTTAGTTTTACTTTAGTTTTAGTTTTAGTTTTACTTTGTTTAACTTTATTTTACCTTTACCTTTTACCTTTACCTTTACCTTTACCTTTACCTTTACCTTTACCTTTACCTTTACCTTTACCTTTACCTTTACCTTTACCTTTACCTTTACCTTTACCTTTACTTTGCCTTTGCCTTTGCCTTTACCTTTACCTTTACCTTTACCTTTACCTTTACCTTTACTTTGCCTTTACCTTTACTTTGCCTTTGCCTTTGCCTTTACCTTTACCTTTACCTTTACCTTTACTTTGCCTTTACCTTTACTTTGCCTTTACCTTTACTTTGCCTTTACCTTTACTTTACCTTTACCTTTGCCTTTACCTTTACTTTACCTTTACCTTTACCTTTACCTTTACCTTTGCCTTTACCTTTACCTTTGCCTTTACCTTTACCTTTTACCTTTACTTTGCCTTTGCCTTTACCTTTACTTTGCCTTTGCCTTTACCTTTACCTTTTACCTTTACTTTGCCTTTACCTTTGCCTTTACCTTTATTTTACCTTTACCTTTATTTTACTTTATTTTACCTTTACCTTTTACCTTTACTTTGCCTTTACCTTTACCTTTACCTTTACCTTTACCTTTACCTTTACCTTTACCTTTACCTTTACTTTGCCTTTACCTTTACTTTGTCTTTACCTTTACCTTTACCTTTACTTTGCCTTTACCTTTACTTTGCCTTTGCCTTTACCTTTGCCTTTACCTTTGCCTTTACCTTTGCCTTTACCTTTATTTTACCTTTACCTTTATTTTACTTTATTTTACCTTTACCTTTTACCTTTACTTTGCCTTTACCTTTACCTTTACCTTTACCTTTACCTTTACCTTTACCTTTACCTTTACCTTTACCTTTACCTTTACCTTTGCCTTTGCCTTTACCTTTACTTTGCCTTTACCTTTACTTTACCTTTGCCTTTGCCTTTACTTTGCCTTTACCTTTACCTTTACCTTTACCTTTACCTTTACCTTTACCTTTACCTTTACTTTGCCTTTGCCTTTACTTTGCCTTTACCTTTACTTTACCTTTGCCTTTGCCTTTACTTTGCCTTTACCTTTACCTTTACCTTTACCTTTACCTTTACTTTGCCTTTGCCTTTACCTTTTACCTTTACTTTTTACTTTTACCTTTTACCTTTATTTTTACCTTTTACTTTTACTTTACTTTATTTGGTGTACTTATTTTGAGGGCAGATACTGGGCTTGTGGGGCGTTTTTGGGGCCTGGAATCTGTTGGAACGGAGAGGAGGGGGAGGCACAGCGCGGGCAAAGGGCGCCGAAGGGGGCTCCGCTGCCCCCCAGGACCCCCGTTTCGAGGTGGGGCGCTCAGCACCCTCCCTCCGACGGGTCCCATCCTGTCCTTCCCACCCTCCAATGGGGTCTGGGGACAGCGGGCGCAGAAGCAGCTGAGCTGCGACCTTGCGTGTTTTGGGGGGAACAAAAAAAATCATCTGATGTTCTAAACGCGCTGAGCACAGAGAGGGGCTGCGCTCTCGGCGCCGCCTCGCTCGCGAAAGACTTGATTAACCGCAGAAGCCATCGGGAGAGAACATTTCCAGCATGGTGGATGGTTTGTTGTTTTTTGTTTTGGTTTTTTTTTTTTTTTCCCTGTGCTCCAGTTAATGACAGGAATGGCATCGCATTTCCAGCACGGGTGAGAGGGAAATATCTGGCGATCACTCCCTTCCCCAAGTGCCTGCTGCTTCTCCCCTTCTTCTTCCTCCCCTTCTTCTTCCTCCCCTTCTTCTTCCTCCCCTTCTTCTTCCTCCCCTTCTTCTTCCTCCCCTTCTTCTTCCTCCCCTTCTTCTTCCTCCCCTTCTTCTTCCTCCCCTTCTTCTTCCTCCCCTTCTTCTTTCTCCCCTCCTCTGATAGCCTGGCATCCCCTTTCAAATTATAATATATTATATTGTATTATATTATATTATATTGTATGGCTGGATGGTTGCACGCAAGGAGTTGTGGTCAACGGCTCGCTGTCCAATTGGAGTCCAAGTGGTGTTCCTCAGGGGTCGGTACTGGGACCAGTGCTGTTCAACATCTTTATTGGCGACATGGACAGTGGGATGGAGTGCACCCTCAGCAGGTTTGCCAATGACACCAAGCTGTGTGCGAGGTGGACACGCTGGAGGGGAGGGATGCCATCCAGAGGGACCTGGACAGGCTGGAGAGGTGGGCCCGTGCCAACCTCCTGAAGTTCAACACGGCCAAGTGCAAGGTCCTACATCTGGGTCGGGGCAATCCCAAGCACAACTCCAGGCTGGGTGGGGAATGGCTGGAGAGCAGCTCTGAGGAGAGGGACCTGGGGGTGCTGATTGACGAGAAGCTCAACGTGAGCCAGCAATGTGCGATCGCAGCCCAGAAGGCCAACCGTATCCTGGGCTGCATCAGAAGAAATGTGGCCAGCAGGTCAAGGGAGGTGATTCTGCCCCTCCACTCCACTCTCGTGAGACCCCACCTGGAATATTCCATCAAGCTCTGGAGCCCCCAACGTCAGAAGGACATGGACCTGTTGGAACGGGTCCAGAGGAGGCCCCGGAGATTCTGGGAGGGCTGGAGCCCCTCTGCTGGGAGGAGAGGCTGGGAGAGGTGGGGGGGTTCAGCCTGGAGAAGAGAAGGCTCCGGGGAGACCTCAGAGCCCCTTCCAGTGCCTAAAGGGGCTCCAGGAGAGCTGGGGAGGGACTCTTGATCATGGAGGGGAGCCATAGGACGAGGGGGAATGGTTTTAAACTGAAAGAGGGGAGATTTGGATGAAATATGAGGAAGAAATTCTCTCCTGTGAGGGTGGTGAGCCCCTGGTGCAGGTTGCCCTGAGAAGCTGTGGCTGCCCCATCCCTGGAGGTGTTCAAGGCCAGGTTGGACGGGGCTTGGAGCAACCTGGGCTGGTGGGAGGTGTCCCTGCCCAGGGCAGAGGGGTGGAACGAGATGGTCTTCAATGTCCCTTCCAACCCAAACCATTCTGTGATTCTATAACTGCTGAGCTTGTTGGCCAGGCTTGGCCATTCTTGACTGCCTCCAGGAATCTTTTTTTATATATATATGAATTCTCTATAAAATAGAGATAAAATTATATGTATAATTTATTTGAAATTATATATATAATTACATATATTTATACATATATTAAAAAGACACATAAAATGCTTTATATACCTACAGAAAGCTCCTGTAAAGCTCCTCGAGCACGGCAGCCGGCAGAGGGAAAGGCTCTTCTCCAAGGGAGAGGCTCCAGCGTGGGGGGGGGGGTGTCAGTGTGTGCTGCCTGCGCCCCCTTTCCTCTGCCACTCCCTGAGCCTGGTGCTGAACCCCAAAATACCTCCGTGTGCTAGCGGGAAGTGGGGTTCATCCCCTGCATGTGGGGTTCACGCATCTCTAGGGGCTCTGACCGCTGGGAAATGGAGATCCAGGGGCACGCATGGGGCTGGGGGGGGGGGGTAGGGGGGAGCAGGGGAGCTTTTTTGGCTTCTATACGGCACCCTGGTGTCCTATACGGCACCCCTTGGGGTCCGTCGGGTGAGGCAGGATTTGGCCTGGCCCTGAGCAGCAGCATCCTCCCGCTGCCCCTCCTGCCTCCCAGCGATGTGAATCCTTCACCCCCCCCTCCTGCCTTCCGCACTGCCCCGTTGCACCCCAATACGGCTTCCTTAGGCCTTTGGGGGTGCACATCCCCCATGCCCCCCCCCCCCCCCCCCCGGCTGCACCCCCAGTGACGCAGGGCACAGCCTGGCCCCCATTGCAGCTGCACCCTCAAAGCAGTAGGATCCCCCATTGCAGCAGGTTCCCCCCCCCTCCCCGTTACACCAGAGTACCCCTATTGCAGCAAGGACCCCATTGCCCCAGCCCCCCAGTTGACCCAGGGTCCCCCCACTTCGCCCTCCCCCTCCCATTGCCCCACAGTCCATTGCCCCAGTCTCCCCATTACACCTCACCCCCATTGCCTCAGCCCCCCAATAGACCCAGGGTCCCCCATTGCCCCGCCCCCCCCCCCAATTGCATTAGGGTCCCCCATTGCCCCGGGGTCCCCCATTGCTCCAGCCCCCGTCATCGCCCCCGGATCAACCTCTCCCCACTGCCCCAGTCCCCCCCACTGCCCCAATCCTCCCCACTGCCCCAGCCCCCCTCATTACCCCAGCCCCCCCCATTGCCCCAGTCCCCCCATCACCCTGCCCCCCCCATTGCCCCAGCCTCCCCATTACCCTAAGCCACCCATTGCCCCAGCCCCCTCCCACTACCCCAGTCCTCCCATCACCCCAGTCACCCCCATCACCCCAATGCCCCCTTGCCCCAGCCCACCCCATTGCCCCAGTCCCCCCATCACCCCCCCATTGCCTCAGCCTCCCCATTACCCTAAGCCACCCATCACCCCAGCCCCCTCCATTGCCCCAGTCCCCCTCCATTGCCCCAGCCCCCCCATCGCCCCAGTCCCCCCCCCATTGCCCCAGTCCTCCCCACTACCCCAGTCCCCCCATCACCCCAGCCCCCCCCATTGCCCCAGTCCTCCCCACTACCCCAGTCCCCCCATCGCCCCAGTCCCCCCCCATTGCCCCAGTCCTCCCCACTACCCCAGTCCCCCCATCACCCCAGCCCCCCCCATTGCCCCAGTCCTCCCCACTACCCCAGTCCCCCCATCACCCCAGCCCCCCCCATCGCCCCAGTCCCCCCCCCCATTGCCCCAGTCCTCCCCACTACCCCAGTCCCCCCCATCACCCCAGCCCCCCCATTGCCCCAGCTTCCCCATTACCCTAAGCCACCCATTGCCCCAGTCCCCCCCCATTGCCCCAGCCCCCCCACTACTCCAGTCCCCCATTGCCCCAGCCCCCCCCACTACCCCAGTCCCCCCATCACCCCAGCACCGCCCCCCATCACCCCGGCCCCCCCGTTGCCCCACACACCTCCCCCGGCAGCATCCCCCCTCCCCCGGGGCTCCCCCCGCCGCACCGTGCCCGGACCGGTGCCAGATGGATGGGGATGACGGTGATGTTACCGGGGGGGTTGTTATTGTTGTTCTTGGGGGTGTGTGTGTGTGTGTGTGTGTGTGTGTATATACCGCGCGGAGCGGCGCGCAGCGAGCGCGGCCCCGCGGTACCGGCAGCGCGCCGCCCCCGCCGCGCCCGGGGAAAGGGGGGGGGGGGGGGAAGGGGGGGGCGGAGGAGCGGGGGGGGGGGGGATGGTGGTGGCTGGGGGGGGGGGGGGAAGGCGGCGGCGGCGCCGCGCTGACGGCTCGGTGGGCACCGCCGGGGCCGCGATGGTGCGGGCCGCGGCGGAGAGGGGCTGAGCGGTGCGGAGGGGTGGGGGGGGGGCGGGCAGGGAGGGGAGGGGAGGGGAGGGGAGGGGAGGGGGGGGGGAGAGGCGGCGGAGGGTGGAGGGGAGGAGAAGGCGAAGGAAAAGGGGGGGGGAGGGTGGGGGGGCGCGGCGAGCGATGGATGAGGACAACATGACGAGGAGCGAGGAGCAGCAGCAGCTGAGTCTGCAGAAGGCGCTGCAGCAGTGCGAGCTGGTCCAGAACATGATCGACATCAGCATCTCCAACCTGGAGGGGCTCCGCACCAAGTGCGCCGCCTCCAACGACCTCACGCAGAAAGAGATCCGCACCCTGGAGGTAGGGGCCCACCGACTCCCCCCTTACCCTTCCCCCCCCCCCCATATTCAAGCCTTCCCCCCCCCGCCCCCCCCCGGGCCGCGCCGGGCTCCCCCGCGGCGCTGCGGTGCGCCCCAGTGAGGCTGCGCGCTCTGCAGGTGGCCCCGAGGTGGGTCCGGCATCACCGAATCCTCCTGTCGGTATTGCTCGGAGAGGCCCTGTATCCCCCCCCCGGTATCCCCCCGACCCGGCCCCGCGGCCCACAGCATCCTCCCGGCTCGGCCGCATCCCTCCCACCGGGCTGCATCCCCCTGGCCTGGCTGCATCTCCCCGGTCCAACCGCATCCATCCAACTGGGCCACATCTTCCCACCGGCCTGCATCCCCCCTGGCCCAGCTGTATCCCTCCCACCGGGCTGCATTGCATCCCTTCCACCGGGCTGCATCCCCCCTGGCCTGGCTGCATCCCTCCCACCGGGCTGCATCCCCCTGGCCCATCACATCCCTCCCACTGGGCTGCATCTTTCTCACTGGGCTGCACCCCCCCTGGTCTGGCTGCATCCCCCTGGTCCAACCGCATCCCTCCCACCAGGCTGCATCCCCCTGGCCTTGGCCACATCCCTCCCACCGGGCTGCATCCCTCCAGCCTGGCTGCATCCCACCTGGCCTGGCTGCATCCCCCTGGTCCAGCTGCATCCCTCCCACCAGGCTGCAACCCCCTGGCCTGGCCGAATCCCTTCCACTGGGCCACATCTTCCCACCGGGCCGCATCCCCCCTGGCCTGGCTACGTTCCCCTGGTCCAGCAACATCCCTTCCACCAGGCTGCATCCTTCCATCCCTCTGGCCTGGCTGCATCCCTCCAGCCTGGCTGCATCCCTCCCACTGGGTTGCATCCCCCCTGGCCTGGCTGCATCCCCCTGGTCCAGCAACATCCCTCCAGCCTGGCTGCCTCCTTCCCACCAGGCTGCATCCCGCTGGCCCATCCACATCCCCCTGGTCTAGCTGCATCCCCCCGGTCCAGTCGCATCCCTCCCACCAGGCTGCATCCCCCCCTGCCGCATCCCTTCCCCTGGGTTCCTACCTCCCCACCAGGCACCATCCCCTCCAGCCCACCTTGCATCCCTCCCACCAGGCAGCGTCTCCCCGGCCTGGCTGCATCCTTCCCCTCACCGTGTTCCTACCTCCCGAGCAGGATGCAGCCCCTTGCCTCCGATTCCTCCGTAAACCCCCCAGCCTTCCCCGGCAGCAGGGAGAGCCCCACTGGGAAGGGGCGGCTTCACCAGTCATGGCCTCGATGCTGCCGGGGGCGAAGGCGGCGGGGCCGTGCCAAGGACAGCACCAGACGGATTTATTTATGTTCCATAGACGGGAAAAATATGTATAAGTAAAAACCGCCGAACGGGGCCCTATCCATAGGAAGGGATTCCCCTTGGAGCATGCCGGGTCCTGGCTAGGGATGGATTTGGGGTTCAGTAGGAGGTTGGCAGGCCGGGATGGGCAGGGAAGGTGCTGGGATGCTCCGGGGGTGAGCGGGACCTCGCAGCCGGCGGCAGAGCGGGGGGAAAGGTGGCTGTGATGGTGCTGTCACCCTGGGGAGACACCGACGGGACCGTGGCGGTGCCGTCACCCTGGGGAGACACCGACGGGGCCGTGGCAGCGTGGAGGTGGCTGACGCAAAGCCGGGGCTGTGGGTGGGGAATTTTGGAGCCCTGACCCCGCTCAGGCCTTTCGGTTGGTGCTGGCTGCTCTCACCGAGAACCCAAACGTGGTGGCACAGCGGTTCCTGTGCTCAGCTCTGGACTGTGACCGATACATCCCATCCTGCCGCTCTCGCTCCTGAAGGTCCCCAGCATCACGGGAACGCGCTGGGCATCGCCGTGTGCTGCTGCTCTACGGCTCGTGGTGGGTCACCCCGGGGTTGGGGTGCAGCTCCCCGCTCTGCATCCCAGGCACCGACTTGCGCCGCATTCCCGCGCCCATCCTGCCGTCCCCTCTCCTTGATCCGAGCCCTGTCCCATCCCAGCTCTCCGCGCGAGGGGCTGCGGGCTCAGCACGGAGCTGTTGGGCCACGCGTGGCCCCGGAGCAACCTCAGAAGAAGGACAGGGAGGTGGGGATGAAATAGCAGCGGTTTTGGGATGTGCGGGAGGTTTTGTGGGGAACACTTAGGCTCAACCCCCCTCCCCCAGGAGAGCCAATGCCTGGAGGTGCAGGACTCCAGAAGTTTATCCCACATGGAGTGACGGCCTCGTTAGGGTCAGCACGGCTGATGAGTTGCTGCCTCCCTCCCACGGATGGGACCAAGGGGAGCCGAGGAGCGTGGAGAAGCCATCCCGGTGGGATGCTCCTTGCCGGCATCCCGTGATGGTGCGTGGGCGAAGCAGCATCCTGGTGTCCTGGGGCAGCACAGCCTGGTCCGGCCGGAGGGTTTGGAGGTGGCCGTGGGGATGCCACCCCGCAGATCCCGGTGCGGGGTTGGAAGGAAACATCTCTCCAGCCCCTACGGATTGTGCTGTGCCCGCCACGGGGAGCCCTGGCATCCCGTTCCCTAAAACACCCCCAAACCGGGGCGCCTGCCGCGCGTCTCAGCCACGGGCATTCCTGCCCACGCGCTTCAGCACAGGAACGGGGCGATTCCCGGGAGGGGAGTGACAACGGGTGAATCCGGGGCCAAATTCCCAATGCCGGCACAGCGGTGTAGGTCTGGCCCGGCTCCCGGCGGCGTTGTCCTGGGTTGCCGCCAGCGTAAGCAGGAGCCGAGCTTGGCCCTGAGTCCCTGCTGCCACCGCCGCGTCCCAAGGACGTGACGCAGACGCAGAGGCCCCTGCTCGGTGCTTCTTCCCTTCCCATCTGGCGGCAGCGGAGCCGGGCCAGGCACCGGCGAGGCGAAGGGAATGGTGGCCCCGGGGACGGGTGGGACAGGAGGATATCTCACCCCCAGTGGTGAGAGTGCACGGCTCCGGCATCAGCGCGTGCCTGGAATAAAATGGGTGAATCCACGTTTTTTGGTTAATCCCCGTATGCCGAACCCCGCTTTCGCCGGATTAATAGAAGCTTTCCGTGCGCCGTTGTACGGGGAGCGGGTAACAGCATCCCGCGATGCAGCATCCTTCCTTTGGGATGGGTACCGCTGGCAGCAGCCCGGCTCCGGCGGCAATCCTCGGGGTGGGGAGGCTTTCAGGTCTCGCTTGCACCTCCAGACGGGCTCCGGCAGAAACCGAGGCAGTGGCCGGGACCGAAACGCCGACCGACACCACCCGGGGTGGGAATCGGGGCCGGTTTTCTTCCTGCGGGGCGGCGGCAGATGTCCCACCTGAGGAGATCTCCCACCCCGTTAGCCCTACCCGGTCCCACGGGGCCGGTGAGGCTTTATCCCCCATCCGAGCATAACGGTTGGCTCTAAATTTGGGAATAAAGCAAATTAACAAGCTTTATCCCCCAGCCGGGGCCTGGCAGTCGGACTTTGCAGCTCTGAATTCGGGGGTTTAGGGTGGAAATAGGGAAGAGGGGCGCTGCTACCCGGGGTGTTTGCTCGAGGTCTGGGGGCAGCGCGGGGGAAAAGCGAGAAGGAAAGGTTGGTCGGTGCTGGGTGATTTTTTTTTTTTTTTTCTTTTTTTGGCTGGTCCGCGGTGCTTTGCTCTCCGTACTGTGGTTACTCCACCCGGATTGGGGGTTCCCCGGTTCTCCCCTCTTCCCCCGGACTGCCGTGTTCCAGCCGGGAAGGGGGAACCCTCCTGGGATGCTGCCGCGTGGACATGGGGGTGAGGATGGGAAGAGACCCCCAGGGAAGAGCTGTGGCCATTTCCAAACTTGCAGGGGCCGCGGTTGGCCGGCCCGCCATCGGGATATTCATTGCTGGAGTGTGTGGATTCTCCGGTGTCTAATACTGCGGGTGAGCACAACCACACTTATCCCTGGGCTGCGTCCTCTTGGAAAGCCAGGCATGTCCGGGATGCTGAGTTGAGCCATTTCGGCCCCTGTACTCCCAGAGAGAACCCCGGGGACCATTTAACAGCGCTTGAAATAAATGATGTGCAGAGCCAACGAGGGCACGCGAGCCTGGAAAGAGCCCTGAGAGGGAAAGTAGAACCGTGGCGGGGTATTCCCCAGCCCGAGGGTGCTCCAGATGTCCCTGGAATAACGAGCCCCTTGGTAGAAGGCGGGGAAGAGTCGTTCCGGTTGCGGTTACGCGCCGTGGGAAAAGCATCCGCCGCTGCGCCGGGAATATTTGGAAGCGCGGAGAGGAGCAACATCTCTCGATTCGCGGCGTGAAGGCATCCCGGCACAGGCGGCGGTGCCGAGCGGGATGAGCATCCCGGCAGGCGCGGGCACCCCTCTCGATGGCTCAGCAGGCGTTGGCGTTGGCAGGGCGTGCATGGCCCTGCCTCCGCGAGGTTAATTAACTTTCACCTCGTGCTGCCGCAGGTGGATTTTCCATCGCCTCTCCCCGGTCTCCAGGCAGGGCTCGGTGCCGTCTCCGGCGCGGCTGACGTCACGGCGGCCCCAGGGTGCCATGGTGTGTGTGTGTGGGGGGGTTCAGCCACCCTCCCGCTCCCTGGAGACCGGTTGCTTCGTTCCCCGTGCCCGGTACTTGCTCGGGGAGCGGGGACACCGCTCGCTGCCTCGCCGGGATTTCGGGGCGAGCGGCCGCCAAGGGGAAATCCTGCTGGGGGGGGGGGGGGGGGGGGATGGGAGGAGGCTGGAAATCCCCGTCGGGGTGCAGGGATTGCATGGGGGAGGGGGGGGGGCCTCCAGCCCTGGGTCACCCCAACCCCTCACCTCACCGGGGGGGTCACCCAAGGGAGCGACGTGGAGCGGGGGTGTCCCACTGCACCCATCCCCGCGGGGTAGCAGGGACCCACCGGGGTCTTGTTTTTCAGCGGAGGGTCTCTGCTGTTTGGAGGAGATGGGGGGGGGACACCCCGGAGCTGCCGCCCCCTCGCCGTGGCCGAGGGCTGCTGGGGGTTTTACCCCCTTTTGTGGGAGCATCGCACCCTCCTTTACCCCCCTCGCAGCGCTGGAGGGGGGGAGAGGCGCTTGAAGGGGTGCGAAAACTCAGCCCCAGCTCCAGGGGAGCTCCAGGGGAAGGTTTATGGACCAACCCGCAGCCCCCCCCTCACCCCCAGCAGCATTCCCAGTTGGACCAGCAGTACCCCCCCCCAAACAGCCAGCACCCCCCCCCCCCCCGCCCTGCCGGGACTCTGAGCCCTCTTCTTGTGCCCCCACAGCCCCAACACCCCCGGGTGACCCCTGGCATTTCCCAAGTGGGTAAACTGAGGCACGGAAGAGCTTGGGGGGTGGGTGGGGGGTGGGTGGGCTGTGCCACAGCAGAGCGGCATTTAAGACGTTTGCAGCATCTCCATCCCGCGCAGGGAGGGCTGAGCAGCGGCTCAGGGTGAGGGAGAGCATCTCCGCAGCCCTGGGACGGGGCTTTCCCCGCGGCACGGGGCCGTCTGGATCGCTTCCCTTTCCAGCTCGCAGCAAAACAAGAAGTGCTTTTTGGGTTTGGCAGAGGTTTGCTGGGCTTGTTTGCCCCCCCCTCGGCTTGAGCAGACCCACGGGCCAGAGCTTCAAGCCACACCTGGGGCATGGGGGGGTCCAATCTGGCACCTCGTTTGCACTAACGATGGGCGCTCCGGTCATCTGGAGGGATGAGTGGGGTGAATGTCCCCCACCCGGAGCCTGGAAATTAAAGGACCTTCCTCCACTTCCCCCACTCTTTCCCTGTTTCCAGCTCCCAGCATGTCTCTGCACGGTGGTGGTAGTGATAGTGGTGGTGATGATGATGGCAATGGTGGTGGTGGTGATAGTGGTGGTGGTGGTGTTGATGGTAGTGGCGGCGGTGGTGGTGGTGGTGATGATGATGACAACAGCAATGGTGGTGGTGGTGATAGTGGTGGTGGTGTTGATGGTGGTGATGGTGGTTGTGGCGATGGTGGTGGTGGTGTTGATGGTGGTGATGGCAATGGTGGTGGTGGTGTTGATGGTGGTGATGGCGATGGTGGTGGTGGTGTTGATGGTGGTGATGGCGATGGTGGTGGTGGTGTTGATGGTGGTGATAGTGATGGTGGTGGTGATGGTAGTGGTGGTGATAGTGCTGATAGTGATGGTGGTGGTGGTGGTGTTGATGGTGGTGGTGGTGTTGATGGTGGTGGTGGTGGTGATAGTGGTGGTGGTGGTGGTGATAGTGGTGTTGATGGTGGTGGTGGTGTTGATGGTGGTGGTGGTGGTGATAGTGGTGGTGGTGGTGGTGATAGTGGTGATGGTGGTGGTGATAGTGGTGATGGTGGTGGTGGTGGTGGTGATGGTGGTGGTGGTGGTGGTGATAGTGGTGATGGTGGTGGTGGTGGTGGTGGTGATAGTGGTGGTGGTGGTGATGGTGGTGGTGGTGATAGTGTGGTGGTGGTGGTGGTGGTGGTGATAGTGGTGGTGGTGGTGGTGGTGGTGATAGTGGTGATGGTGGTGGCGGCGGTGGTGGTGATGGTAGTGGCGGCGATGGTGGTGGTGGCGGCGATGGCAGCTGCCCAGTCCCCAGCTCTGTCCCCAGTCCAGGACCCTGATTTTAGCACCGGAGAGGCTGTTGTGGCTCCAGCATCCCCTTTGGTTCCTCCTGGGCTGTCAGCCTCGGGGGTGTGAGGGGCAGAGGAATGGATGAAGAACAGGCTGGTGGGGACAGAGGGGAGTTTTTTTAGGAGGGATTTTGCCCGTGTTTTGCTGCGGTTGTGTGCGGGGAAGGGTTTCATTTTTGGGGCAGGAGCTGCCTCTGTGTGCATCCACGGTGCCTGCCGCTATTTCCCCTCCAAGGGCCTGGGGCGCTGTTTAGGATGCGTGATCGGGGCTGACCCCAAACCTCTTTGAGGGTCTGTGTGAGGAGAGTGTTTTTTCTTAAAAAGCAGAGCCGGCAGCTGGTCGGGGCGCTGCCGAGCCCAACCAGCCCCGTGGGCTCTCCCTGCGGCCTCTGTGGCCATTCGCTTTGCTTGCCCCAACTCTCTTTTGGATATTCATTTTCGCTAATTAATCCCCGCGGCTGTCAGCCAGGTTGGGAGAAGCCGCCTGGTGGGGGTGTGCGGCTCCTGGCAGAGCTGTCGCCCGCTTGGGTGATGCTGGTGGTGATGCTGGTGGTGATGCTGGTGGGACACGGTGGTGGGGACTCATTATTTGCAAGGGGATGGAGACCCACCAGCCTCTCCTGTGCTGGTGCTGCCCGTTCCCCCCCCCCAGCAGCAAAGGAGGGGGGCTGGTTTCGCCTGTTTTGCCCTTATCTGGGTGCAGCCAGCTCACCCCAACCACCATGGGGGGGGGGGGGGGGGGGGGGGGCAGGGGGGGCTGTCCCTACCCCCCATTTCGGCACACCAAGCCCCATGGCCATCGCTGCTGGAAAGACCAAGGGAAGGGACCGGGAGAGATGAAGCAGCTCTCCCAAACCCCGTGATGGGATTTCTCCCCTCGTCTCTGTGTTTCAAACCATCGCGCGTTTTGCTCGTCTATTTTTGGGGCACGCGGCAGCGGGCAGGGGCGCAGCACTGCCGGCGGCGGGGAATCACCCAGCTGGAAAAGCGGGAGCAGGAAATCCCAGCAGGTTTCCAGCGAACGAGGGGCCGGGGGGGGGGGAGGTGTCCGCTATCTATTTTTGAGAAAGGAGGGCAGTCGCTCCGCGTCTTTATTTTTGGGAGCTGCGGTTGGTAACACGGCGTCTTTGGGCTTCGTGGTGGGAGGGTTTGGGGGGATGGGGACGGTCGGCGGAGGGATGGGGCTATGGTTGAGCAAAGAGGGGTTGATGGTTGTGGTGGTGAGGAGCAGTGGGAGGAAGGATGGTTGGGGCAGATGGGGGTTATTGGGGGGGGGGGGGGGGGATAAGGAGCAAACGCCCCCAGCCCAACCTTGGCACTGTGGGATGCTGTGGCTGCTCCGTATGGGGGATGCTCGGGGCAGGGGGGTGTCCCCGACATGGGTATAAGAGAGAGGAGCGCATCCTTTGGGTGCTGGGAGGGGACGGTGTGGGAGAAGTGATGCCCCCGTGGCCCCTGTCCTCCACCCACCGTGGGGTGACGGGGGTGAGGTCCGTCTGCGCCATAAGCGAGACCTCCAGAGCTGAAACACGGAGGGTTTACCACCATAAAGGAGCAGAGAAAGGGCTTTTTTTGGGGGGGAGGGGAAATGCTTCCCCCTTGGACCCCCAGCTTGATGCCGAATGGGTCCTTAGCTGCAGAAGCTCGGCAGCGGGTAACAGGGGGGTGTTTTGAGGGCAGGAGGGGCTGCCTGTGCCCTGGGGCTGGGGCAGAGGGGGGGCAGAGCTCATGCTGTCAGCGGTCACCCCCTCCCGTAATCCCCTTCCTGCCGTGGGGCTGGATAGGGGGGTCATGGCAGGGCGGGGGTCCCAAGG